>NC_057803.1:659968494-659994152 GCF_018294505.1 Triticum aestivum | reverse complement strand
TAATCACCTCGACGGAGAACCCCGTTCTCGGCAACCGCCTCGGGGCGGCTATATATAGCACCCCGAGCTTGCGCTCGCCTCCGCACGACTCCACCACCACACCAGACCCCGCCCGACCACTGAACGAGCCTCGAGGGGCCTTTCCTCCTCGACTCCGGCCACCTCCGTCTGCCTCGGGCTCCGGCTTCATTCTCTCCGGTGAGAATCCCTCCGCCGCCCTAGTTTCGACTGTAGCCTCGTACCACCTCTAGTAAGATAACCCCCAGCTCAATTTTGGCCTCGCAGTTCTCTCCGGCGAGATCCACGACCACCCGAACCACCGTCCGCCGGAGCAAGCGTCGCCGCCGACGTGGTACTCGCCGGCGACCACCACCACCTCCCACATACGCGGAATGGTGCCCTGAACACAGAGGTACTCTCCGATCTCCCTGCCTCGTCGTGGATGGCCGCCGGCGACCACCGCGGCTCTCGAGCGCCGACGAGCCCGGCTCCCTCGTTTGAAAATTCAAACCTGACGGGTGGGACCCGCCCGTCAGCCTCTCCTATGTTTTTTTTGAATCGTTTACTGAAAGCGTACTCTGGCAAATACGCTTCCACTCTGAACTATTTTTCTGTTTTTTTTCTGCAAAGCCCCCTGGAAGTTTTCTGTTTCATTACAGATGAGTCCTTGGGTTAAAACCCTTATAACTTTTTAACATAAAGGAATTTTTGAGTGATTCTTTTTCTGTTCTTTTCAAATTTTTGTCTAGTTTTTTATCATATTTATTTGAAAAATATTTGGATCACTTTTCTATATACTCACGGTATTTACGTTGCGTGCGTATCTTTTCTTATACCGTAGATACCGGAGGAGGTGACAGAGCTGCAAACCTCGCATAGTTAGACTCCGACTACTCCGAACCAGGCAAGCATGTTTGAACTCTTGATATGATGAGTGTTGATGAGTGTTTGCATTTTTGTATGTTCATGGCATGTTTATAAACAACTATTAAATGTTATATTTCATATATATAATCGGAAAGTAGGTTTCGGTAAGCATTATGTTGTTGGATACATATTTGCATAGCCATGTGTTGGCGTGAGGATGGATAAGATGGTAGTGTTGTGACATGCCAGGCTTAGGCCAGTCCTTTGACAACAGTGTCAACATGATCAAATCATATTCCTTTCACTTCCTTCCTGTGCTGCCACTTGTTTCCCGCAAGGGATATGGCATAGTAAGTTGCAACCGTTTTCCTGGTACACACCAAGTGGAGAGGCCGGGATGAGGGTTCCATGGCCCTGGATTAAAGCCCGTCATCCGGTCAGGGGGCATGGGTGTTTCCGGTTGGGACCGAGAGGGGGGCAACCCTTAGAGCGCGCGTATAGAAATTTGTTTTGTTTTGTTTTTTTGCTTTATTTTTTAATTCCTTTTGCTTTTTGTTTTAGAAAAAATATAAACTTTCTGTTAGTGCCATTAGTTTTCAAATTTGAATACACTTTTTTGTTTTCTTTTTGCTTTATTTATTTTATTTTGTTTCTACTTACAACAAAATACTTATTGTTGCTATTTTATTTTTTTTCTAGTTTTTTGGTTTCTCCAACGATCCGCAACCTCAAGGTGACAAAGATGTTGGTTGACAGTGGGGCCAGCCTGAACTTGATCTCACCCGTTGTGGTCAAGAGGCTGCAGATCCCTAATGAAGACGTCGAGGAGACGGGCACGTACCAAGGGGTTAACCCGGGGAGGAGCCAGCCAAAGGGGAAGGTCACGCTGCCTGTGACCTTTGGAGGCGAGCTGAACCACAGGACGAAGAGGATTGTTTTTGATGTAGCCGAGATCCCCTTGCCCTACAACGGGATCCTCGGACGCCCGGCGCTAGCCAAGTTCATGCCCGGAGCTTTGAGGAAGGCAACCTTGTTCTTCGGCACGTTCAGTCGGCCAAGAATTCCAACAAGTTGACACCAAAGTGGGAAGGCCGTTATCGGGTAACACGAGACACCAGGCTCGGCGCAGTCCGCCTGGAGACCGAAGATGCCATTCCAATGAGCAACTCCTGGAATATCGAGCATCTTCGCAAGTTTTACCCATAAGGCACGGATGCCGGGCCTCCCGGCAAGCCACTGTGCAAGCATTGCTGGCAAGGCATGTAACCCTTTGTACAAAGTTGAAAGTTGAAAGTTGGCATCGTATCACGAGGGCCGAACCATAAGACATTAAAACATTATGTGCATTGGTCCCGTTTGGAGCCACCAACCGGTACCAATGGACCCGTCTAATTACTTATTTATTTTCTGCAGCTGTTTTTTAGTTGATTCTTTCTGCAACTGTTTTTTTAGTCCCACCTCGCCAAGCGAGAGGCACTCGCAGCTGTTTATAAGCCCTGAGTGCACAGACAATGAAGAAGAGGCTCAATGCTCACCTGCACGTTGGTTCGCTTCAAGCCTTGAGGAATAGGGTAGACTGCATGGAGCTATGTGCAGTGCAGTTTACACTATTCCGAAAGGCTTGAAGCGAATTAACTAGCATTGCGCCTCTTTTTTATTTTTAATGACTTATTACCACACAGAAATAAATAGAAAAAATAAATATAGTAGAAAAGAAAAAAAACTATATAAAAAACTACTCAGAAATAAATAGAAGAAAAAATAGTTGTGATTAACTTTACTAAAATCTTTTTTATTTTTAATGACTTATTACAACTCAGAAATAAATAGAAAAAATAAATATAGCAGAAAAGAAAAAAAAACTATATAAAAAACTACTTAGAAATAAATAGAAGAAAAAATAGTTGTGATTAACTTTACTAAAAAATGAGCATAGATGCGCTTATAGAGAAAATTCAACCTAAATTCATAATAAATTTCTACTAACTTCAGAGAAATTCAGTATGAATTTAGGTCAAATTTCCTGTATAAGGGCATCTATTTTCATTTTGAGAGGAGCTCAACAAGGCAGAGAGGGAGGGGCTTATAAACCGGTGTGAGCCTCCTTCGGTTGGCGAGGTGGGACTAAACTCTGGCCGCAACGAGGACCAACACTTTAGTCCCGGTTCGTGGCTTGAACCGGGACTAAAGGGAAGCCTTTGATCCCGGTTCAGGCCACCAACCGGGACCAATGTGGGTGGGCCAGGAGCAAGGCACATTGGTCCCGGTTCGTCCCACCAACCGGGACCAAAAGGTCCAGACGAACCGGGACCAATGTCCCACGTGGCCCGACCGGCCCCCGGGGCTCACGAACCGGGTCCAATGCCCCCATTGGTCTCGGTTCTGGATTGAACCGGGACTAATGGGCTGACCCGGCCTGGACCATTGCCCCCTTTTCTACTAGTGAATAGTGGGATTAATATTAACTAAAGTCATGACCTCTCCAAGCCCACTTTTATCAAAAGTTTCATAAGATTGATCAAAATCCAAATATGTGGGATCTAAAGTTGACACTCTTCCAAACCCACTTTCAATAATGTTGCAAACACTATTATCAATCTCATATTCATCATGGGGGTTAAATAAATTTTCAAGATCAAAAGAAGAATCACCCCAATCATGATCAGTGCAACAAGTAGTAGACATAGCAACACTAGCATCCCCAAGCTTAGGTTTTTGCATATTATTAGCACAATTGACATCAAGAGAATTTATAGTAACATCATTGCAATCATGCTTTTCATTAAAGGAACTACCAAGTATGGGTGCAATAGCAACGATCTCATGTTTAACATAAGGACCTATAGCAAATTCATCTTCATAAATATTGGCATCGTGGCCACAAGAATAGCAAGCATCATGTTATCAAGGGATATTTCAATCAAATCTTCGGAATCATTATCTATAGATTCATGCATATCATTATTTTCTTCCAAATTAACAGTCATTCTCTCAATAAATTCTTTGACATAGACATTATGAGCATAGTTTTCGTAGCAATATTTAAGTATGTCAAAATTTTCAGATTCGTAGAGAGTAATATCATACTTTTCAATCAAGGAAGCAACTTCATAAGCACCCTTGAAAGCAACAAATTCTTCAATTTGTTTGATATCATAGTAACTATAAACACCCTTTGCATAAGAAGATAAGATTTCATTTTCATTAAACTCACATAGGTAGGGAAGGTGTTTTTTAGGGTTCTTAGAGCAACAAGTAAAATCACAAATTTCACAAAGATTCCAAGCATAACACATCAATCTGTTTATTTGATCCCATAAGAGTCTCCCAATTTCAGACAAATGGTGACGCACAAAATGAGCATGCTCATCTAAAGATTTCCCATCAACTAGGCTAGTTGGGGTTTCAGCACGAGCGCATAAGGATCAAAGATGATCCAAGTAGAACACTTTAAGTGGATCCATCTCAATAGATTTTTAGCAAGCAAAGATGCAAGCACATAGAAGGCACATGGAGACACAAGCAAACAGAAGATCAAACAAAAGAGGGGCGAATAAAACGGCAAGGATGAAGTGGGGGAGAGGAAAATGAGAGGCAAATGGCAAATAATGTAATGCGAGGGAGATGAGTTTGTGATGGGTAATTGGTATGTCTTGACTTGAGCGAAGACTGTCAGGACCCCGACTCGATGTCACATCGATCTAGCCTGTAGCACCTCATATCACTTTGCGGCCTCACGCACGGTATCCCCACGGGTGTCGGCTTACCTTTGCCCGGGACCGTTTGCGCCTTTTGGCTCACGTATATGATAGTGTCGCTAGCATCCATATGATAAGGAGCCCGGGCTGACATGACTAGTCGTAAACCCAAAGTGGCACAGGCTTACAGGGACAGGCATTCATGACCCAGCCTCGAACGTGTCGATCAACAGCAAGTGGGTCCGGGCTGTAGCACTGGGCTAGCAGGACTCCGGTAAACCGGGCTGTAGCGGGCTAACAGGACTCCGGTACTCAATGTGTGACATTTCCCCGAAGGGACAGACACCGGAACGAGGAAGGACACATGCCGGCCAGCCTAAGTGTTCCAGAGCAGTAGCAAGCTACCATGGCTCAGCGGTAACACTAGGAGACATTTCCCGGTAAGAGAGTCTACTAAAGATAAACAACTAGATAGTCAGATCCCACACATACCAAGCATTTCAGACATACACACAATATGCTCGATATGTGCAAATACAACGAAGCATCACAACATGACTCTACGACACAAGTACTTTATTTAAGGCTCAAAGAGCCATACATAACATACACAAAGGTACGGGTCACACGACCCAGCATTCAAGTCATACAGTCATACAAACCAGCAGCGGAAGTAACTTGTCTGAGTACAGACAACTAGTAAAATAAAAGAGGCTTGGGAAGCCTATGCTATACTACGTGGTCCTTCACAAGCTCAGGATCACCACCTGGGCCTTAGCCTACTCATTGATGTCAACGTCTACGTAGAACCCATCAGAAGGGGTTGCAGCGTCTTCTGTAAAAATGTAAATTATAGCAACATGAGTACAAAGGTACTCAGCAAGACTTACATTAGCTCCTACATACATGCATATTATCAAGAGGGGTTGGTGGAGTTGTTGCAGCAAGCCAGCTTTGACTCTTGGCTAGGCTATCCTACGAGACTCCAACTTGAAATGGTTTTGTGTACACGAGTCCACTACTCACCAATTCAATACACTACCGAGGATCCACCTCCGTCTTCCTACGGAAGAGCCATCCTCGGCAGTCACACTTATCTTGAGGCTTTTAGTAGTTTCCATTTACTTGTCTATGAACTGTATAGGCAACCAAGTAGTCCTTTACCGCGGACGCGGCTATTCGAATAGATCATGTTAACCCTGCAGGGGTGTACTTCTTCATACACGCTCTCACCACTTACCGTCGTTTACACGACATGTACTCGGCAACCTTCAAGCGGAAGCCCCACGTGGGTGTCGGCCACGACCTACCTAACCACCTAAGCCTCCAGTCCAGGTTTATCGCCTATCCAGGTTCCATCCGCAGGGAGTCCGGCCGAGGTTTCCCATACGGCCCCGAACGATGTGAACAGGGTTCACGAGATACCTAACGGGTATTCGGTACACCCGGCCACGTACCTACCGCATCACAGCCCACCCCTACGGTCAGCGCTGTCCACGGCCTCCAGTAGGCTAGCCTCCAGTAGGCTACAAACACCAGAAACTACTTGCAACTCCTGGACGGAGAACTAGGGTGAATAAGAAGTCGAGAGGGTCCATTGGTTTCGGGCCCAATGCATGGTAGTAGCTGGTTCTTAAATCGCACATACAGAACTCAGTGCTTAAGGTCGGCTTCAATGAAACAACCCACCATGTACTCCTACATGGCCTCTCATCGATACCTTTACCAAATCGTGTTCACCACACCACTCTCATTACCGACATAACCATTTCACTCCAGCCCATCACCCAGATGAACCAGACCTGACACGACTCTAAGCATAGCAGGCATAGCAAGGTAGGAACAGCACATACATATGGCTCAATCAACTCCTACACATGCTAATTGGTTTCATCTAGTTACTGTGGCAATGACAGGTCATGCAGAGGAATGGGTTCAACTACCGTAGCACACAGCAGTTTGAAACGCGTTGTCTTAATGCAGTAAAAGAGAGCAGGAGCGAGAACATGGGATTGTATCGATATGATCAAATGGTTGGTTGCTTGCCTGATGGTTCGATGCACTGATACGGTTCTTCATTAGGGTAATCACGATACTCCTCGGGGGCAGATCCTGCCGCAAGAACACCGATACACAACCATTACCAAACAATGTGCAACAATATGATGCATGCATGAAACATAGCAATATGAGTGTGTTGGGCTAATGGAACTAAGACCAGAAGGGTTTGAACCAATTTGAATCAAAGATTCAAATTCAAACTCAAACATGGCCCTTTAAAGTGCTTTTCCTTGTTCTGCATTAAACATCAGGTTAACTTGTTTAATCTTGCATGAAAATTGTACAGATGGATAGATTGGATTTTTCTGATCATTTTTCATATATAATTTGTCTGATTTGGAGTTACAGAATAAAAGTTATGAATTTTTAAAGTTTAAATTATATTCTGGAATTTCCTATATTAGAATAATTCCAGAAAATCAATTATTGCGTCAGCCTGACGTCAGTGTGACGTCAGCAGGTCAACGGAACACGTCCGGGTCAAATCTGACAGTGGGTCCCGCGTGTCAGGGTGATTAAGTTAATTAGAGTTTAATTAAAACTAAACCTGTTTAATTAGCAGGGCTAGGCCCCACCTGTCATTGACTCAGGGGAGTCAACCAGGGCCCACCCGTGGTCAAGCCCGGGTCGGCTGCACCGGCGTTTAGCCGCCGGCGAGCCCGACGCGGCGGCGGAAGTGATTTTTGCCGTTCTGGCAACCAAACGAGCCACGGAGGCCACCGGAGAGGAGCTGAGGTCGAGCCGCAGCTCTTGGTGGAGTCCGTTGGGGTCGGGGTGGCCGGAGTTGGCGTCGGCGACGACTTTGGCAGCCACCGGAGTTCGGCCAAAGTCGAACTTGTCGCTAGGGGGATCAGTGAGGTGCGGGGAGTGCACGGTTGGGCCTAACGCAGCATAGTGAGTGCGTTGGACACCGCGGGTTGGCCGGAGGATGGCCGGGGGCACGTCGGCGACGAGATCCGCGGCGGTGCGTGCGTGTGATCTTCGTGCGGTGGCTACACGGCTCGGGAATGAGAGAGGGAGGGTCGGAGGGGTAGCTAGGCTCACAGCGCTCCCGTAGAGGCCGCCGGCGAGGTCGGGGACGAGCTGAGGCGGCGACGGCGTTGAAGGGGATCTCCGGCGACGGCGAGCTCGGGCGAGGTCGGTGCGGTGGTCTCGGGCCGCACGAGCACACGGGGCTCGGCTAGCTCGATGAAGTGGATGGCGGCGGAGCTCCTGGACACAGTGGCACGGCGTGGGGTTGATGGAGGGCGTGGCTACGGCGAGGGGGTGGCGGCGATGGCGTCGGCCATGGCGTGGGAGAGCGAGGGAGAGGAGCTGGAGAGGAGAGGGGGTGTCTGGGAGGTTCGGGGGAGAGAGGGAAGCCGATTCACGGCGTTAGCCGGGCAAGGGAGGCGGCGAGGCGGCGAGCAGGTGCGTGGCACCCATGCGGTGCTCGCCGTCGAGCACCTGCCTGCCTGCCTGGCCGGCAAGCAGCTCGTTGGCGCGGTGCTGGGCTGGGCCGGCAGGTGGGCCGGGTGCTGGGCGCCAGGTAGGCTTTTTCCATTTTCTTTCTGTTTTCTGTTTTTTTAATACTTCTGCAACTTTGTTGAATTAAATAAAATACTTAGGCAATTCCTAAAATCACCAAACTACTCATGGTCCATAGTTGGATTATTTCCAACATGAAACATTTTAGCTTGGAGTTATTTGAGCATTTAAATATTTTATATAATTTTAAATGCCCAAATTCAAATATTTATGATTTAATTCAAAAGCCCTAAGATGGCCTAGGAAAATGTGCACCACTTTTGGCAGAGGTTCTGAACCAAGACAAAAATGATGGGCATTTTAGAAGGGCATTTCAGGTTCATTGAAAAAGTTTTTAGTAAACCCTAATTGGTTTCAGAGGGGACTGGGGGTTCTGTCATCCCCATTTCAGGTTTCTAGTAAAAGAGTAAACATGATGCAACACTCTAATGCATGGCTAGCTAGGATGTGACAACTCACCCCCACTCAAAAGAATCTCGTCCCGAGATTTGGGTTCCTCCGGAAAGAAGGCGGGATACTCGAGTCGAAGACGATCCTCCCTTTCCCAAGTTGCTTCATCCTCAGAATGGTGCGACCATTGTACTTTGAGAAACTTGATATTATGACGTCGAGTGGTACGCTCGGCCTGATCGAGGATACGAATGGGGTACTCTCGATATGTAAGATTATCTTGGAGATCAAGCGTTTCGTGGTCCACTCCACGGATAGGATCCGAGAAGCAACGCCTGAGTTGGGAAACGTGGAAGACATCGTGGACTCTGGAGAGGTGCGGAGGTAGTTCCAACTGGTAGGCAACTTCTCCTCGTTTGGCGAGAATGAGAAAAGGTCCAATGTAATGAGGAGCCAATTTGCCTTTGATACCGAAACGATGGGTTCCCTTTAGAGGGGTAACCCAAAGGTAAGCCTTCTCGTCAATCTCAAAAGTCATAGCCTTATGTTTTCGGTCATATTGACTCTTCTGACGGGATTGGGCTGTTTTCAATTTTTCACGAACGATGCGAACTTGCTCTTCTGCTTCCTGAATCATATCCGGGCCAAAGAATTGTCTTTCCCCGGTCTCTGACCAGTTAAGGGGTGTTTGACACAGTCATCCATAGAGAACTTAAAAAGGGGCTTTCCCCAAGCTAGATTGATAGCTGTTGTTGTAAGCGAATTCGGCAAATGGAAGGCACTTATCCCAATCCATTCCGAATGAGATAACAGAGGCTCGAAGCATGTCTTCTAGAATCTGGTTGACGCGTTCCACTTGACCACTCGACTGAGGGTGGAAAGCGGTGCTAAAGGAGAGACGGGTTCCCATAGCATTTTGGAAACTTTCCCAAAATCGAGAGGTGAAAAGACTTCCTCGATCCGAATTAATTTCCAAAGGAACACCATGGAGAGACACTATCCGGGAGATGTATAAGTCTGCCAATTGACAAGCGGTTATACTCTCACGAACATGTAGGAAATGGGCTACTTTGGAAAGACGATCGACAATGACGAAGATAGCATTATTCCCTCTCTTGTTCCTGGGAAAACCGGTAATGAAATCCATACCAATTTTATCCCATTTCCATTCAGGAATAGCTAAGGGTTGAAGGGTGCCAGCAGGCTGTTGATGCTCTGCTTTTACACGACGACAGACGTCGCAATTAGCAATATACTGAGCAATTTCTCTCTTCATCCTAGTCCACCAGAACCTCTGGCGTAGATCCTGATACATCTTAGTACTACCGGGATGAATGGTGAGAGGAGATTCATGAGCCTCCTTAAGGATCAATCGCCTCAGGTTTCGCACTTTGGGAACCACTAGTCGATTCCCGAGGTATACGACCCCTTGATCATCAATGGAGAAACAATTCGCAACTCCTTTCTTGATGTTTCTCTTGATGCGGGAAATTCCCGGATCTACCTTCTGTGCTTTGATGATCTGATCCGTAAGGGTAGGTTTTGCCACCAAGGTGGAAAGAAATCCTTGAGGAACAATGTGAAGGTTAAGCTTCCGAAATTCCTCATGGAGAAGCGGTTGACTTTGTTGTAACATCAGGTTGTTACAATAAGATTTACGACTTAGCGCATCAGCCATGACGTTGGCTTTCCCTGGGGTGTAAGTTATTCCTAAGTCGAAATCTGTGATCAACTCAACCCAACGTCTTTGTCTGAGATTCAAATCCGGTTGGGTGAAAATGTACTTCAGACTTTGGTGATCAGTGAATATTTCGCAACGATTACCGAGGAGGTAATGTCGCAAGGTCTTAAGTGCATAGACTACGGCTGCAAGCTCTAGATCATGAGTAGGATAATTCTCCTCATGTGGGTGCAATTGCCGTGAAGCGTAGGCAATTACGTGTCGATCTTGCATGAGAATGCAACCTAGTCCTTGTCGCGAGGCGTCGCAGTAGATAACAAAGTCCTTGGAGAAGTCTGGCGGTACCAGTACGGGAGCAGAAGTCAGGCGTCTTTTCAGTTCCTGAAAGCTGTGCTCACATTGTGGAGTCCATTCGAACCTTTTATCTTTCTTGAGGAGTTCGGTTAGAGGTTTAGCAACTTTGGAGAAATTTTCGACAAAGCGACGGCAATAGCTCGCTAAGCCCAGAAAACTCCGAACTTGCTTGACCGATTCAGGTGGAGTCCAATTAAGGACGGCTTGAACTTGCTCAGGGTTAACAACAATACCTTTACCAGATATTACATGACCCAGATAGGTCACTTCTGACAACCAAAATTCACATTTGGAAAACTTGGCATAAAGGCGATGCTCTCGAAGTTTCTTCAACACTAGCCTTAGATGTTCGGCATGTTCTTCCTCGTTCTTGGAGTAGATGAGTATATCATCGAGGTAAACCACGACGAATTTATCTAAATACTCCATGAAGATTGAGTTCATTAACCGAGAAAAGGTGGCTGGAGCGTTGGTTAAACCGAAGGACATGACGGTGTACTCGTATTGGCCATAACGAGTAACAAAGGCCGTTTTAGGAATGTCCCCGTTTCTAATTTTGATTTGATGGTAGCCCAACCTCAAATCCATCTTGGAGAAGACTGAGGATCCAGCGAGCTGATCATACAGATCGTTGATCCTGGGGAGCGGATATTTGTTCTTGATTGTGACCAGATTGATAGGTCGATAATCTACAACCATCCGGTCCATACCATCCTTCTTCTTGACGAAGAGGATGGGGCAAGCCCACGGAGATGAACTAGGTCGGATGAAACCCTTTTTCAAGGACTCATCAAGTTGTTTCTTTAGCTCGGCTAGGGAAGGAGGATGAGGCAGATTTGCATTCCCGACTTCACTGCCTTCGGCCTGCTCTTGAGGAGCAGGGTTAGTGCGCGTGTTGACCATCCTAGGTAAACAAGACAATGATTTAGTCAGAATGATAAAATTCCGACATAGGATACAAAATGTAAGGAATAACTCGGAATGCAAGATGATCATCCGTATGACATGGTAGATACAGAAACTGCTTCTTTATTCCATCGTCATACACACCATACAGGGTTTAGTACAAGACCAAACAAAGTACTAATACGGTGAAAAGAGGATTACATCTCATCGGAGGCATCCCAAGCTCCTATACATTATTTTTCTACACCTCCGGAAAGAGATACAAACTAGGTCATATCCCACGAGTCACGCGGGACGATAGACGACACAACTAGTGCGAACTAGTGATACTACCACTAACTCAGACCGATCCGTAGTAGTCCTCGTAGAAGTCACCTCCATAGCCTGGAAGCTCAACATGATCATCCGGAAACAGACGATCTCGCGGAGCTTGTGGACCATAGGGACTAGGATGAGGTCTTGGACCAACAGACGGTGGCCTGCGGGGACCACGAGGTGGGGTGATGCCTCCTACATCACGCCAACCCATCACGTCTGGCAGAGCAGATCTCACAGGATAGAGATCGCGCATATCCGAATATCCAGCTTGCACCGCCGGTGCAAACCGAGTCAATGTGGCCCAGTGGTCAGCACGGGTATTGAAGAGCTCTAACCTCAAGGCCCGATTTTCACGGTCCTTATCCTCGAGCATCTCAGCAGTGGTGCGAGTCCGTGAATCCTCCTGGGTGGGGTCAGCATAGATAGCCTGGAGATACCCTTGTGCTCCCGGAAGTGATCCTGGCATATACCGGAAATCAGAGTCCCGAAATAGACCAGATCTGACTCGCATGATGGTCATCATAGAGTAGGCGGCGTCCTGCACAGCCATCTCAATAGTAACCCCGAGTCCATAGGAGCAGTGAAGGGGCTCGGTGGATCCAGGATGAGATGGAAATATCCTGACAGTGCAGAGATACTGGCTTTGATTAAAGTCTCGGAATTGCTCTTCGACCGTGTACTCAGGATACCAACGGTATCCAGCCTCAGTCATTACCCTGACCAACATGGCAGTATGGCCGGGTACATCTAGGCATCGAGTCAGGCGAACCACTTGATTAGGGTCGCGAGTGGCCATCTGAAAGCACAATCATAATGCAAAGGCATTAGAATTTCTAGCAAAATTTCGGCAGCATAACAGCTGTAAATGCTCAAGAAGGATTTTGAGACATTTGACAAAGGATTTCATACACACTCAACATCATCATATCAAGTTCTGAGTCCATCCTAGCAACATAATGTGGTAGTAGAATTGAACTAGGCTTGTATCCATCAAACTTATAAGGTACTACTGATTAGTAACACGTGATCCTGATAGAGAGAATAGATCCTAATTCCTTAACCCCCGGTGGAAGAATAGACTGACTCAGATCAGAATGTCATAAGATAAAGAAGTAAAAGGAGCCTTACGTTCCAACCCACAAACAATTCCCCTACATATAACTAAAGAATTTCTAGACTCAACATCGACCAGATTGGCTTGGAGAACCTACAGGCAGTCCGGCTCTGATACCAACGCTGTCAGGACCCCGACTCGATGTCACATCGATCTAGCCTGTAGCACCTCATATCACTTTGCGGCCTCACGCACGGTATCCCCACGGGTGTCGCCTTACCTTTGCCTGGGACCGTTTGCGCCTTTTGGCTCACGTATATGATAGTGTCGCTAGCATCCATATGATAAGGAGCCCGGGCTGACATGACTAGTCGTAAACCCAAAGTGGCACAGACTTACAGGGACAGGCATTCATGACCCAGCCTCGAACGTGTCGATCAACAGCAAGTGGGTCCGGGCTGTAGCACTGGGCTAGCAGGACTCCGGTAAACCGGGCTGTAGCGGGCTAACAGGACTCCGGTACTCAATGCGTGACATTTCCCCGAAGGGACAGACACCGGAACGAGGAAGGACACATGCCGGCCAGCCTAAGTGTTCCAGAGCAGTAGCAAGCTACCATGGCTCAGCGGTAACACTAGGAGACATTTCCCGGTAAGAGAGGCTACTAAAGATAAACAACTAGATAGTCAGATCCCACACATACCAAGCATTTCAGACATACACACAATATGCTCGATATGTGCAAATACAACGAAGCATCACAACATGACTCTACGACACAAGTACTTTATTTAAGGCTCAGAGAGCCATACATAACATACACAAAGGTACGGGTCACACGACCCAGCATTCAAGTCATACAGTCATACAAACCAGCAGCGGAAGTAACTTGTCTGAGTACAGACAACTAGTAAAATAAAAGAGGCTTGGGAAGCCTCTGCTATACTACGTGGTCCTTCACAAGCTCAGGATCACCACCTGGGCCTTAGCCTACTCATTGATGTCAACGTCTACGTAGAACCCATCAGAAGGGGTTGCAGCGTCTTCTGTAAAAATGTAAATTATAGCAACATGAGTACAAAGGTACTCAGCAAGACTTACATTAGCTCCTACATACATGCATATTATCAAGAGGGGTTGGTGGAGTTGTTGCAGCAAGCCAGCTTTGACTCTTGGCTAGGCTATCCTACGAGACTCCAACTTGAAATGGTTTTGCGTACACGAGTCCACTACTCACCAATTCAATACACTACCGAGGATCCACCTCCGTCTTCCTACGGAAGAGCCATCCTCGGCACTCACACTTATCTTGAGGCTTTTAGTAGTTTCCATTTACTTGTCTATGAACTGTATAGGCAACCAAGTAGTCCTTTACCGCGGAAGCGGCTATTCGAATAGATCATGTTAATCCTGCAGGGGTGTACTTCTTCATACACGCTCTCACCACTTACCGTCGTTTACACGACATGTACTCGGCAACCTTCAAGCGGAAGCCCCACGTGGGTGTCGGCCACGACCTACCTAACCACCTAAGCCTCCAGTCCAGGTTTATCGCCTATCCAGGTTCCATCCGCAGGGAGTCCGGCCGAGGTTTCCCATACGGCCCCGAACGATGTGAACAGGGTTCCCGAGATACCTAACGGGTATTCGGTACACCCGGCCACGTACCTACCACATCACAGCCCACCCCTACGGTCAGCGCTGTCCACGGCCTCCAGTAGGCTACAAACACCAGAAACTACTTGCAACTCCTGGACAGAGAACTAGGGTGAATAAGAAGTCGAGAGGGTCCATTGGTTTCGGGCCCAATGCATGGTAGTAGCTGGTTCTTAAATCGCACATACAGAACTCAGTGCTTAAGGTCGGCTTCAATGAAACAACCCACCATGTACTCCTACATGGCCTCTCATCGATACCTTTACCAAATCGTGTTCACTACACCACTCTCATTACCGACATAACCATTTCACTCCAGCCCATCACCCAGATGAACCAGACCTGACACGACTCTAAGCATAGCAGGCATAACAAGGTAGGAACAGCACATACATATGGCTCAATCAACTCCTACACATGCTAGTGGGTTTCATCTAGTTACTGTGGCAATGACAGGTCATGCAGAGGAATGGGTTCAACTACCGTAGCACACAGCAGTTTGAAACGCGTTGTCTTAATGCAGTAAAAGAGAGCAGGAGCGAGAACATGTGATTGTATCGATATGATCAAATGGTTGGTTGCTTGCCTGATGGTTCGATGCACTGATACGGTTCTTCGTTAGGGTAATCACGATACTCCTCGGGGGCAGATCCTGCCGCAAGAACACCGATACACAACCATTACCGAACAATGTGCAACAATATGATGCATGCATGAAACATAGCAATATGAGTGTGTTGGGCTAATGCAACTAAGACCAGAAGGGTTTGAACCAATTTGAATCAAAGATTCAAATTCAAACTCAAACATGGCCCTTTAAAGTGCAGTTCCTTGTTCTGCACTAAACATCAGGTTAACTTGTTTAATCATGCATGAAAATAGTACAGATGGATAGATTGGATTTTTCTGATCATTTTTCATATATAATTTGTCTGATTTGGAGTTACAGAATAAAAGTTATGAATTTTTGAAGTTTAAATTATATTCTAGAATTTCCTATATTAGAATAATTCCAGAAAATCAATTATTGCGTCAGCCTGACGTCAGTGTGACGTCAGCAGGTCAACGGAACACGTCCGGGTCAAATCTGACAGTGGGTCCCGCGTGTCAGGGTGATTAAGTTAATTAGAGTTTAATTAAAACTGAACCTGTTTAATTAGCAGGGCTGGGCCCCACCTGTCATTGACTCAGGGGAGTCAACCAGGGCCCACCCGTGGTCAAACCCGGGTCGGCTGCACCGGCGTTTAGCCGCCGGCGAGCCCGACGCGGCGGCGGAAGTGATTTTTGCCGTTCTGGCAACCAAACGAGCCACGGAGGCCACCGGAGAGGAGCTGAGGTCGAGCCGCAGCTCTTGGTGGAGTCCGTTGGGGTCGGGGTGGCCGGAGTTGGCGTCGGCGATGACTTTGGCGGCCACCGGAGTTCGGCCAAAGTCGAACTTGTCGCTAGGGGGATCGGTGAGGTGCGGGGAGTGCACGGTTGGGCCTAACGCAGCGTAGTGAGTGCGTTGGACACCGCGGGTTGGCCGGAGGATGGCCGGGGGCAAGTCGGCGACGAGATCCGCGGCGGTGCGTGCGTGTGATCTTCGTGCGGTGGCTACACGGCTCGGGAATGAGAGAGGGAGGGTCGGAGGGGTAGCTAGGCTCACAGCGCTCCCGTAGAGGCCGCCGGCGAGGTCAGGGACGAGCTGAGGCGGCGACGGCGTTGAAGGGGATCTCCGGCGACGGCGAGCTCGGGCGAGGTCGGTGCGGTGGTCTCGGGCCGCACGAGCACACGGGGCTCGGCTAGCTCGATGAAGTGGACGGCGGCGGAGCTCCTGGACACAGTGGCACGGCGTGGGGTTGACGGAGGGCGTGGCTACGGCGAGGGGGTGGCGGCGATGGCGTCGGCCATGGCGTGGGAGAGCGAGGGAGAGGAGCTGGAGAGGAGAGGGGGTGTCTGGGAGGTTCGGGGGAGAGAGGGAAGCCGATTCACGGTGTTAGCCGGGCGAGGGAGGCGGCGAGGCGGCGAGCAGGTGCGTGGCACCCATGCGGTGCTCGCCGTCGAGCACCTGCCTGCCTGCCTGGCCGGCAAGCTGCTCGCTGGCGCGGTGCTGGGCTGGGCCAGCAGGTGGGCCGGGTGCTGGGCGCCAGGTAGGCTTTTTCCATTTTCTTTCTGTTTTCTGTTTTTTTAGTACTTCTGCAACTTTGTTGAATTAAATAAAATACTTAGGCAATTCCTAAAATCACCAAACTACTCATGGTCCATAGTTGGATTATTTCCAACATGAAACATTTTAGCTTGGAGTTATTTGAGCATTTAAATATTTTATATAATTTTAAATGCCCAAATTCAAATATTTATGATTTAATTCAAAAGCCCTAAGATGGCCTAGGAAAATGTGCACCACTTTTGGCAAAGGTTCTGAACCAAGACAAAAATGATGGGCATTTTAGAAGGGCATTTCAGGTTCATTGAAAAAGTTTTTAGTAAACCCTAATTGGTTTGAGAGGGGACTGGGGGTTCTGTCATCCCCATTTCAGGTTTCTGGTAAAAGAGTAAACATGATGCAACACTCTAATGCATGGCTAGCTAGGATGTGACAAAGACCTCCCCGGCAACGGTGCCAGAAATTCTTCTTGCTACCTCTTGAGCATGCATTGGTTTTTCCCTTGAAGAGGAAAGGGTGATGCAGCAAAGTAGCGTAAGTATTTCCCTCAGTTTTGAGAACCAAGGTATCAATCCAGTAGGAGGCTTCTCAAAAGTCCCATGCACCTACACAAACAAACAAGAACCTCACAACCAACGTGATAAAGGGGTTGTCAATCCCTACACGGCAACTTGCAAAAGTGAGATATGATAGAGATAATATGATAAGATAAATATTTCTGGTATTTTTATGATATATATTGAAAATTAAAGATGCAAATAAAAATAGATGGAAAACTTATATAATAAAAGATCGACCCGGGGGCCATAGGTTCCACTAGTGGCTTTTCTCAAGATAGCATAATTATTACGATGGGTGAACAAATTACTGTCGAGCAATTGACAAAAAAGTGCATAGTTATGAGAATATCTAGGCATGATCATGTATATAGGCATCACGTCCACAACAAGTAGACCGACTCCTTCCTGCATCTACTACTATTACTCCACACATCGACCGACTCCTGCCTGCATCTAGAGTATTAAGTTCATAAGAATAGAGTAACACATTAAGAAAGATGACACGATGTAGAGGGATAAATTCATGCAATATGATAAAAACCACATCTTTCTATCCTTGATGGAAACAATACAATACGTGCCTTGCTTCCCCTACTGTCACTGGGAAAGGACACCACAAGATTGAACCCAAAGCTAAGCACTTCTCCCATGGCAAGAAAGATCAATCTAGTAGGCCAAAGCAAACTGATAATTCGAAGAGACTTGCAAAGATAACAAATCATACATAAAAGAATTTAGAGGAGATTCAAATATTTCTCATAGATAAACTTGATCATAAACCCACAATTCATCGGATCTCGACAAACACACCGCAAAAAGAGTTACATCGAATAGATCTCCAAGAAGAGGAAGGAGAACTTTGTATTGAGAATCAAAGAGAGAGAAGAAGCCATCTAGCTAATAACTATGGACCCGAAGGACTGTGGTAAACTACTCACAACTCATCAGAGAGGCCTTGGTGGTGATGGAGAGGCCCTCCATGGTCGATTTCCCCTCCGGCGGAGCGCCGGCGAAGGCTCCAAGATGGGATCTCGTGGATACAGAAGGTTGCGGCAGTGGAAATACTTTTTTTGGTGCTCCTAGATGTTTTCGGGGTCCGTGGATATATATAGGAGGAAGAAGTAGGTCAGTGGACGATCGAGGGGCCCACGAGGGTGGGGGGCACGCCCACCCTTACAGGGCGCGCCGGGCACCCTTGTGGCTGCCTCGTTCGCTTCTTGACATCCACTCCAAGTCTCCTGGATTGCGTTTGTTCCAAAAAGATCGCTCCCGAAGGTTTCATTCCGTTTGGACTCCGTTTGATATTCCTTTCCTTCGAAACACTGAAATAGGCAAAAAAACATCAATTCGGGCTGGGCCTCCGGTTAGTAGGTTAGTCCCAAAAATGATATAAAATAGTAGAGTAAAGCCCACAAACATCCAAAATAGGTAATATAATAGCATGAAACAATCAAAAATTATAGATACGTTGGAGACGTATCACTAATCAGCTTTAGACATGGTAACATGGTGCTGCACTCTCAGGATCAGCTTATGACACACAATCATTTTTTGGTGTGCTCAAATTTTTAATTTTAGTGATAAGGAAAGATCCCACCTAGCTTGCTGGCTCTCACTTGAGTTGGTTTAACAGTAGTGGCCTCCTGACTTGTAGTTGGGTAGGTAGCTGAGAAGACTCATGGTGCTGGCTGGGAGCAAAAGTTTATATGCATGGATAATGAACTTGCACTAAATGGACAGAAATAAAGGAGCTGAGTATTAAATTAACTTGTACTAACTGGAAACAACATTCTGTATGGTGTACATAAATATCGAGTTGATAGCTGATCTATAGCAAATATAGCTACGTGTAACTTCTTTACTTGGTTCCTCTTTTACAGGAGCTCCAGTCCTAAGAAAGTTGGAAGTGCGAACACGTTAAGAAAAGCGCGAAGCTGTGAAGTGTGACTCAGCAAAGAGTTGTCTGTTCTATTTGACTATAATATTTTAATAGATGGTATACCTAGGTTGTAGTAGTCTACATAAATTGTAATACACTAAACTAGTGTTATTTGACGAATTTCACATGTTCTCTTGTTTGGAACATTTGATTATGAATGTGATTTGATAGTGTGTGAGATGGGAACCTGACCAGTGCAACCCACTTATGAAATAATATGAGTCTGTAACTTTCTTATGTGTGTGATCAATATATGAGATTAACATGACTAGTGGGACCAGTTCCAAAATATATTTTCCAAAAATAGGAAAGCAATAGACCGTAATAGGCCAAAGCCTAGAAAAAAAGGCTGAAATATTGGGCTTGGCCCATGTAGCCCAAAAGAATTCATAGGAAAAATAATAATAGAAATATCGAATTTGTTGGGCTTGGCCCATATAGACACCGAACTAGACCGGTCTCATTCTAAGTAACGACCTTTTCAATTGGTCGCAATTTTACCACGTCAGATTGCCACGTCGGATCTGACATGGCCTAGGCAGACAGCCTGTGACCAAAACAAAAGGTCATGGGTTCCACGACCTTTTGTTTTGGTCGTAAACGTCTACGACCTTATCCCGAAGAAGGTCGTTAATTTTAGTTTACGACCGCCAGCTTTTGACCATCTGTTTTTGGTCACAAAAAGGTCGCAAATGAAAAAAAATGACCTTTCACTAACCAATAGTGGTGGTCACAAGTTGACATATTTCTTGTTGTGATTTTACAGGTTAATTATCAGCACATATACATTCATTGTTCTTCATGAACTTTTCATGCTAAAACCGCCCGATACATGAAAGTAACCACCTCTGCTTACTAATAGGATGCTATTTGAGTATGTACTCTGGCTGGTTAGATATATTTTGTGCATGTTCTTACCTTTGTTTCCTAATTAGTACAACTTTATACTTGGTGTCTTTTGGACATAAAATACATTAGATAACAACAGGTGAAAGAGCTGGTGTACATAATCGTTGGAGAGTCAGGATAAAACTGAAAAATGGAACTCCTGAGCTTTATCACATTGTAGTAAAAAAAGTTGATATGCAGGTTGTCAAGGGCTTCATTTTTGTCCATCAGGTAGTTTATATAGCTTTGTCACTGAATGTAAGTTTCGGATAGGGGGTGCTGCTTGTGAAAATTATATTCACCTATGAGTCCCTAGGTAAGTTTGGCATAGGGATTGCTGCTTGTGAAAATTACATACAACTATGAGGCCCTTTCCCTTCCTTGATATTTACAATTCCTTTTCAATTAGCCATCAATAACACTGATTGAAATATTTAGTCTGTTGTCGCACACCTAACACTTTCACACTATGTGTTTATCTATTTAGTTGGTCTTCACTGAAAATATGTAGATTGCCCGTGATGGATGTCGAATTTGGTGTGGAATAGTTAATGAGAACCTGGAGAGTGCATAATGTTACATCAACCTTTACTATGTCCCAGACACACTATTAAAATCGAGGTACATGGAATGCAATCCAACAGAGGAACGCAACAAATGAGCAAACTCATAGAAAGTTACCAGTTCACCTCACACTTGATATGTTAGCTTTTTTTTATTTTCAATAACAACAATATGGTCATGTAGATGAGTTATTCATAAAACTCACTGGTTCTCATAAAGGTAACATCTATACTTTATCAATCGACATCAAAGACAATGTATATGATTCAGTCCCGAAAGTGAATCCTGACTTACGTACCCTTGCTTACCTTTCTATACACAGATTATTCACTTTGCAAAGATCAATAACAATGAGTAGTAGGTGCCGGCAGTCGAGGCGTGTTTGACTGGTACACACAAGCCAATTTCTTCCGTTAGAGTGGACGACAGGTATAACTTTACCCCGCATGTTGGTCCTTGGTTTGATTGATTATTATTGAGCGATGTGAGATTGATAGCATGTTACATGTTTATCAATGTTAATTTGGCATCATCAAATTACTTACCCGCCGTTTCTTCTGTTGCACTATGTATCTTTTTGTTCATACATTTAGAAATCTTGGTTTAGGTTACAACAACTATTAAAGTAGTTGTATCGTGGCCTCTTGCAGTTTACCTGCGTTCACTCTTCTCATGTTTGATTTTAATGCCTCTATTTATTTGGCCCACCAGAGCTTATAAAGAAGATTTATGGCTGCTTATGTCATGTGAGTAAGCACAAATGCCAGATGTTAAAAATTAAATAGGAATGGAGCTAGAAATTCTTATAGAGGAAATCAGATGGCTCCATTTGGAATTAAAACTGAAAAACACAATTTCCAGTTGGCTTTGACAGAATACTCGCATATCCAATCATGGCTAGCTAGAATAGGTTATTCGTTAATTGGGCCAGAGAGACGATCTTGATTGGTCAATATGGTAGCATACAAAATATGTCACAATGTTAAACGACTGTAGATTTGCTGGTTCATTTTCACAAGCAATTGACCCAGTTATCCTCTGTATAGATTATGCTATATGACCATGAAAGTTTTGCCTACAAAATACAGATCAGTTTGGTCTACAATTTTTTTTACAAATATCTTTGACGGTCCGGATTTGTATTCTCCTTTGACCCTGCAAGAGGATTGTAAAAGGACGAGCACTTTCAGAAAATATCAAAATTCCCATCTAAGCACAATAGAAAGCCCACATCTCTCTTTACCACTATACAATTCGTTTTGGTACCATGTGACCTAATGTTTTTTATTTCTTCTCCAGACCAGGCAAGCAGTGGCGACGCTGGACAGGCCGCTCTCGCAGCACCATACTCCCTTCAGGTATTTACCCACGGGCACATACTTGTGCTCTTTAGTCTTATTTGTGATTCTACTCATTGTGACCATGGGATCCATGTTGCGGCACAATTATTATTATTTTTTAGTTGCTATGGATCGTCTTGGCTTGATTTTTGCCTGAAGTTCTGGCCTTGCTTTTGGCACACCTGATTCCACTACCTTGTGTTGTTGCTTGGACCAATTTCTATCTACTAAACATATTTATATCAATGTTGTGCTTCTGATATAATATTGCTATATTATACTGGTGATTTCCAGTGATTACTCTGATTTCTGCTTGTGCCAGTGAGTATTTACAAGGTCATACACATGTTGTGATGCAAATACTTCCTTTGGACAAATTGTATAATTGTGATAGATTCATACATCATGTCTAGGAGTATTAAATTATATCAAGTTTACTTACGGTCTTTGGCATGTCGCTTCAATATCATGCTATTGTTCATATTTGCAATGCTTCGATAACTATACTGTCATTACCGGAGTGGATACGACTTGTACCCGGCAGCGGTGCTGCCAGGTGCGGCAAGCGCACTTTCTACCTGTCTAGGGATAGGCATAAATGCAATTTGAAATCGATAATTAATACTGTTGTGTTAGTTTTCTGCATGATCATGACCATTCTCTCAATATGTTTCTTTACATTGACATTGCATCCTGTTGTCACCAAAGGTATGCCATGGCTTTTGGGCAAGTCAGGTTTTGTTTATTCCCTGTAAGGCTGTAACTTTCTACCTTTTTCCCAACCTGTGATGTCTTTGCCTTGGGCATGTTAGAGTGCAGAGTATATGGCATATATGTCCTTGCTTATCCGTTCAATGGATACTTCATATGCAGAAGATAAAGATCGACTATTATTGGAGGTGTCTGATGCTTCTCTCTAATGATTAATTTGAAGCGTTGGTGGAAGAATGGGAAAATCTGATGGAGATGAAAAGGTTATTTCCTTCCATTTTCCTTAGAAGCCTCTCTAATGATATAAAATGAACATGTATGTCCTTGATGCATATCTTTGATTTATATATAAGCTCACGAGGAAACTCTATTTTTGAACATGAGCATGTTTATTTTTGAACCAATAAAGATTTTGAATGTGATCATGTTTATTTTTACAGTTCAGAATTGCATATATAGGTTAAATTATGACGTACTATTGGTAGACTCTTCTACTGAACATGACCACGTTCAAAATCAAATGTAGCAAACCGTGTCTATGTGACAGGACCTTCACAAGAGGTAGCACGCTAATCTCCGTTGCTTGCATTTAGAAATATTTTTTATATGTTGGACTAAGATCAAGGGCTAAACATATAGGACCACATTTGGGTAGTTTCGATATCTCCAGACATGAATGTGTTTATGTAGGTGAATTGGACATTTCCCTGTCTGCAATCAAGCGACTTGAACTTTTCATTTTTTCAACCAGCCCTCCCATAAAATACTATGTTTGTGAGATGAACAAGGCATTTGTCGCTCCTGGAGATGCTAAAGACTTTAAATATGCATCTTATAAATAGGAACATGTCATAATACCTGACTGTGACCAATGCATGTTTCCTTTTTCAGTACTTCTCCTGTCTTCAACTAACCAGTTGAGAACATGATCAGACTCGGCACTGGAGGTGCTGAGAGACAAGTCAGAATAATGATGGGTATGGATAAAGAGGGCCACAATAAAAAAAACCATTATGTGATCATCTATCTTACGAACTATTTACACAAGTTGGAATGATCATGTGTATGCATAAGAAGTCACGCTTTTTAGTTGCTGCTGCAGATTTTCATTTTGTTGAATGTGGGAGAATACCGAAAGGGATACATTTACGTTCTCATATTGTTAGAACATATACTGCTCCCTATCTTTTTGGATATGTACTTCTGTTAGCTATGTGAGCTATGGCTGTCATGTTATATGTACTTCTTGGGGGCAGTAGCACTATCATCTGCACGTATGCTGTTTATTAAGATACAACTATTAACGGTTGCAGTCTTGGTTCATACCTGATCAAACTCAACTATTTAGCTTTACTGAAAATATTCAGGTACTTACCAATTATCATTTGCTGTCAGTATAAAAAATGTTTGTTGGTAAGAGAAAACTCTTCCAATTGATGTTTAGGAAGTGATGTGCATGGTATTTTACTTTCATATAGAGAGGTTGGATATGACCACACCCGGCAGGGGTGCGGGGTGCGGCAAGCCACACTTTCCATCTAGTTACTAATACTTAGTAGGAATTTCGCCCACTACAACTGCTGCCACAAGGGCAAGTACATTGGACCAGAGGGTCTCAAGAGGGTTACAATGATGGCCTAGCCTGGCCAGTTCATGTGCAACATGGTTTGCTTCTCTTTTACATGCCAAAACTCTGCATCTAGAGAACCACAACCTCATTTGGAACTTTACATCCTCGATGACAGCAGCATAATAAGGGGAGCAATCAGCACGTCGATCATCCATGGCCTCATCCAAGTGAGAAGAATCAGTTTCAAACTCCATCCTTAGTGCTCCTATCTACGCCTCCATATTGACATCATTGGAAATGGCGAGAACCTCTGCCCCAAATGTGTGACACTCCAAATTTTTTGGTGTTTTGTTTTTCAAAAGAGCCTTACTTGGTTTGAAAGGAGGTCATTTAAACCCTTCCTAAAAACCATCTTCTAAGTTTGCCCTCTCAAAATCCTTTTCTTGGATTTGGTTTCTTTTGAAATGAAAACCCTTCTAGTTTTGGGCTTTTATTTGGTTTTGATCCCTTCAAAATTTTACCATGCCTCCTATGGTGAAATTTTCCCAAAACCTCTCCTCCCACTATAGTTCAACCCAAACATTCTGTCCAAACTAATAAAATCCATTTTTGGACTTTATTCCAACTATTTCTCCTCCCAAAATAATTCTGTCTTTTCTTTTGAGCCTAGGTGGATTGCAAAGCAAGTACCCCAATGCTTATGACTTTTGACCTCAACTCAACACCCCTGGATAGTCCTTTGTATCCACAACCCAGAACCATCTTGATCCACTCTTCTCCTGTTCAAATATTTCAAAATTCACTCACTGCAAGTTTGGACCAGATTTGCCAAATTTGGTGAAAACCATATCTACACCTCTCCAAAAATTCTACAAATATTCAGGCAGCCTCCAGGTGCAATGAGAGGCCCCTCCACCAAAAATCAGCTCAAGGGGAGATCTCTACACACTAGAATCATTCTGTCGAACACCTTGCATGCGCTAGTACTGTTCACTTTCAGAAATTCAGAAGTTCAGTGTCGATCTTCGTCAGTAACTTCAGTCACGAGCTCACAGTGTGCTTGGCACGTAGCTCACGGCCAGGCTTGCTTGTCCGAGCCTCACACGTGCGCTTGGCACCTTCCTGGCGTCGGTGGCGCCCTGGCCCGCCTGCGCCGGCATGTCTTGCGGCGGCCGTAGCTCCGTGGCGGCCGACAGGAAGCAGAACGGCGGCACAACGCCGTTCGGCACCGCCCAAGCTTCATGGTGGCTCCGCGTGGCCACGTCCTTGCCAACGCACGCATGCAGCACCGTCGCCGTGGCGCGGCACGCGCAGAGCGCGCTCTTTGCCGCCGACGGGCCCGCGCTACCCCGTTCCGTCGAACTCCCCCTAAGCGACCAAATTACAGCGCGGTCAGCATCTAAACGGAACCAGGGGACATCCACGACG
>NC_057803.1:659966332-659968234 GCF_018294505.1 Triticum aestivum | reverse complement strand
ATCACCTCGCCGGAGAACCCCGTTCTCGGCAACCGCCTCGGGGCGGCTATATATAGCACCCCGAGCTTGCGCTCGCCTCCGCACGACTCCACCACCACACCAGACCCCGCCCGACCACTGAACGAGCCTCGAGGGGCCTTTCCTCCTCGACTCCGGCCACCGCCGTCCGCCTCGGGCTCCGGCTTCGTTCTCTCCGGTGAGAATCCCTCCGCCGCCCTGGTTTCGACCGTAGCCTCATACCACCTCTAGTAAGATAACCCCAGGCTCAATTTTGGCCACGCAGCTCTCTCCGGCGAGATCCACGACCACCAGAACCACCGTCCGCCGGAGCAAGCGTCGCCGCCGACGTGGTACTCGCTGGCGACCACCACCACCTCCCACATATGCGGAATGGCGCCCTGAACACAGAGGTACTCTCCGATCTCCCTGCCTCGCCGTGGATCGCCGCCGGCGACCACCGCGGCTCTCGGGCGCCGACGAGCCCGGCTCCCTCGTTTGAAAATTCAAACCTGACGGGTGGGACCCGCCCGTCAGCCTCTCCTGTGTTTTTTTTTGAATCGTTTACTGAAAGCGTACTCTGGCAAATACGCTTCCACTCTGAACTGTTTTTCTGTTTTTTTTCTGCAAAGCCCCCTGGAAGTTTTCTGTTTCATTTCAGATGAGTCCTTGGGTTAAAACCCTTATAACTTTTTAACAGAAAGGAATTTTTGGGTGATTATTTTTATGTTCTTTTCAAATTTTTGTCTAGTTTTTTATCATATTTACTTGAAAAATATTTGGAACACTTTTCTGTACACTCATGGTATTTACGTTGCGTGCGTATCTTTTCTTATACCGTAGATACCGGAGGAGGTGACGGAGCTGCAAACCTCGCACAGTTAGACTCCGACTACTCTGAACCAGGCAAGCATGTTTGAACTCTTGATATGATGAGTGTTGATGAGTGTTTGCATTTGTGTATGTTCATGGCATGTTTATAAACAACTATTAAATGTTATATTTCATATATATAATCGGGAAGTAAGTTTCGGTAAGCATTATGTTGTTGGATACATATTTGCATAGCCATGTGTTGGCGTGAGGATGGATAAGATGGCAGTGTTGTGACATGCCAGGCTTAGGCCAATCCTTTGACAGCAGTGTCAACATGATCAAATCATATTCCTTTCACTTCCTTCCTGTGCTGCCACTTGTTTCCCGCAAGGGATATGGCATAGTAAGTTGCAACCGTTTTCCTGGTACACACCAAGTGGAGAGGCCGGGATGAGGGTTCCATGGCCCTGGATTAAAGCCCGTCACCCGGTCAGGGGGCATGGGTATTTCCGGTTGGGACCGAGAGGGGGGCACCCCTTAGAGCGCGTGTATAGAAATTTGATCCCATGCTATTCGAGGTTGTGGCCTCCCCGTCTCAAAGTTTTTCTTGGACGTTGTCCATGGTGATCCTGGCATCGTGAGGTGAAATGGGTGTGTACTAGTTAAATGTGTTTCTACTGAAATACCGTAAACGGAACTAGTCCTTCGTGACTACGGAAATCCGTTGGCCGTGGTCAGTTCATCCAAACTCTGCAGAGTCTCAAATCCTTCAATTATCTTGTGCTTTGTTCAAGTACTATATTCATCTTATCTTGTCAGGTATCAACCTTAGTGACAAAAACCCGGTGGGATTTATGTGTGATAAATCCGGTTAAAAGATTATTCTTGTGGATGGACTGATCTTGTTAATTATGTTTATTATAGGCCCTGTCTGTGATGTCGCTCAGACGTCCAACAGTGGCATTTCTTTTTAAAGCCCTGTCTGTGATGTCTCTCAGACGTCCGACAATGGAATTTCTTTTAAAGCCCTGTCTGTCATGTCGCTCAAACGTCCGACGGTGGCATTTCTTTTTAAGCTCTGTCTATGAT
>NC_057803.1:659814710-659966110 GCF_018294505.1 Triticum aestivum | reverse complement strand
CAGACGTCCGACGGTGGCATTTCTTTTAAAGCCCTGTCTGTGATGTCGCTCAGACGTCCGACGGTCGCATTTCTTTTAAAGCCCTGTCTGTGATGTCGTTCAGACGTCTGACGGTGGCATTTCTTTTAAGCCCTGTCTGTGATGTCGCGCAGACGTCCGACTATGGTATTTCTTTTAAGCCCTTTATGTGGTGTCGCTTAGACGCCCGACTGTGGCATGCATTTTATTTATTAACCTTTCGAGGCGTCGCTTCAGACACCCGATCGGTTTTCAGTTATTTATTTTATTCATCAAGTCCTACAATATTATCGTTATTTTATGAGCATCATCCTTGTTCATGACGCATTCAAGCATTCATTGACAATATCTTTTGTCCGAACTATCTTGCGAGTACTTTCAAGTACTCATCTAGCTTGTTGATTTGGCCAGATGTTGATGAAGGCGATCTCATGGATGAAGAGTTTGATAGCGAGTCCGACGCCTAGAGGAGTCCCAGTCAGTCCCGTGCGATCCTATCTTGGTCATTGTATTATCCGCTTCTGGAACCCTGAATAAATTCATCGAGCCTCACCTCGACGCTCGATGTGCTGCCAGTAGAAGTCAAGTTATCCACCACCACTTTTCCCTCGAGCTAGTAGCATGCCACCCCATTCCTGTGTCATAACAGCCCTTATGTAAGATATTGGCGAGTTTGTAATAAACTGTTGGGCAGCCTCAGCTAAATCCTGTAATATATGTGATGCTACTGGTTCTCTGTTTATCAAGCTTTTGTCTACCAGAAAGGATGACTTTTCCTATACTGGTTTTAAAAGATCGCTTTTATCAATAAAAATATTATTGAAAAGCCGGTCATGACAGACTTGGTAACCAGAGCCAGGCTGACTGTAGGAAGCCACTAGGTGCGATCGCTAATTGGTTATTAGCATGATAGAGTTATTCATGTTTTTACAAATGTAGTCATTTTCTGACAGTCAGCATAAAATTTATGATCTGACCACTCAGAATTTTTGCCTAATTTTGTAGATGGCCAGCAACGACTGCGAGTCTCAGATGTTCGCCAACGTGCCCGAGGGGTTCGTCAAACTCCTCTCTTTCATCGTTCAGGTCGCGATGGGGCCATCCGTGCGCCCAGTCTTCACGCTTTATCCACACAAGATCAACGACAGTCTGACTATGCACCAGGCCGTGGTGCAATTCAGGGGAGGCCATGCTGTAATACGCCATCTCAGATTCGTGTGGAGAGCCATGCCTACAGAAAGGCATGCTATGCAGATGGCTGCCCGCGAGGCGATAGCCCGTCTTCGGGATGTTCTTCCTGCAATGAAGACCCGTCGCTACTGCTACCTTCCATGCCATGTGCCTTACACCTGTCACTACTCTTTCTCTTGCCCCAGAGGAGAGCGAGACGAAGCCTTTGAGATGCTTGTCGAGTACCTCCGAGCCCTGGAGGCAGCATTCGACTGCATGGTGGATGACCTCGTAGCTGCACGCATGGACTCAGTTCATGGCTGTGCTGCTAACAGGAGGGAACTCCTACACACCGCTCCACCATTGACTTTCGTGTCATCCGCAGCCTCTCACTCACCTTCCATACTCGCCACTGCTCATCGTCTGCCTACCACAAAGGAATTTAACCAGGCTGTTGCACCCACTCCCGTCCGCGCTGCACCACTTGTTGCACCCACTCCCATACGTGCTACCCCACCTATTCCACCCACTCGTATTCGTGTTATTCCTCCTACGGCACCTGCTCCATCAGCTCAGCACAACGTTTCTCGTCTGGAACCTATTAGCGAGGAGGAGGTTGATTCCCCAGCGTCTCTGCCTCTCACCCTCGGCAGGCCAAGGGAGATCCTAACCATCTCCGACTGAGTACGCGTAGACCCCATGCGATGTATCAGCTTGTGTAATGTGTTTTATGTACATAGGTTGTGAGTAGTAGCCTGTTTGCGCATCATGTAGAATCTGGAGGAGTGCACTAGTTTAAATAACATGTCAGGATTATGTACGCATATCCTGAGTGATGTAATGTATAATTATGCCCGCGTGTAAGATATGCGCTAGTCATTCTCCGCGCGAAACCGTGTGTTTCCAAAAATATCCTGGAGTTTAAATGTTCTTTGTGTGTGATTTTTTTGACTTTTACGTCTCTCTTGCTTATCTTACGAGTTCTCACAATATATCCCCAGAGTGAAAAATGTCTCGTCCTTGGACGCGCTCCATGCCAACTCAGCCAGAAGAAAATTATGGCACACCGTAGAACCAAAATTTCACTCAGGGACAGACAAGTCAACAGGGCAGTGAAACAGCTTCCACACAAGTTTGTCGTTTGTACGAACAGAGTCAACAGCAACACCAGGAAATGATGAACCAATTCATCAATATGGGAAGTAACCGTGGTCAGTATCAACCGCAATCCAAATTATCTGAGTTACAAAAGACGCGTCCTCCAACATTTTCTCATACTGACAAGCTTCTTGAGGCCGAGGACTGGCTTCGAGACATGGAGAGAAAATTAATTATCGCACAATGTTCAAACCGTGAAAAAGTACTGTATGTACCACATTATCTCACCGGTGCAGCTGCATCGTGGTGGGAAAACTTCCTGCACATGCACCCCAACGAAAATGAAATCACCTAGGAAAATTTCAAAGAAGTTTTTCGTGGGGCACATATTCCTAAGAGCGTCATGAAAATCAAGAAGAAGGAATTTGATGAACTCAAGCAAAGAGCCATGACAGTGTCAGAATACAACAACCAATTCACACTGCTGTCTGGCTACGCCAATGAAGAACGCATGACCGAGAGCAAGAAGATGGAAAAATTCTTGGAAGGCCTGGCACCCACCCTTAAGTGCCAGCTAGTTGTGCACACCGTCCCAGATTTTAAAACACTGGTGGATAAGGCCATTACCCTGGAAAATGAGCGACGTAGCCTGGAAGATTTCCGCAAACGGAAAAGGGACCAGACTACTTTTTCTCGCAATCATAGAAGCAAGAAGGAATTTCAGAAGGGGGATTCGCACAAAACCCCGACGAATAATTCACGTCCAACCAAGAATTTCCATACAAGAGACAAAGAATTAACCTATCGCCCAGGCGTTACCTGTTATGCTTGTGGAGAAGAAGGGCACTATGCCAAACAGTGTCCCAAGCCAAGGAACTCAAACCCGAAGCTCAATAATGGTGGAAATAATTCAGCACCAAAGCGAAGCAATTTCAACCCCAACAACAACCACCGTAAAGGTCACTTGAACCACGTGACCCGAGAGGAAGCACAGAACGCCCCAGATATCGTACTCGGTACGTACCCCGTCAACACAATACCTGCCATGGTTTTGTTTGATTCTAGAGCTTCTCACTCATTCGTTTCGAAAGGTTTCGCTTTGCAAAACAATTTTTCGATGCTTCCCTTGGAAAAATCAATGATCGTCAAGTCCCCTGGAGTTAAGCAAGTGACCCAGAGTTACTGTCAAGGTGTGCTTATTGAATTTGAAGGATTGAAGTTTTACGCCAACCTTATTGTACTGGAAAGCAAGGGACTGGATGTCATCCTGGGAATGGATTGGTTAACCACCAACAAAGGTTTTATTGACTGCTTCAACCGTACCGTGATTCTCACACACCATCATGGGAAGAAAATAAAAGTTTCAGCCAGAGAGAGACAAATACCTCGACAACCTAGATTAAACAAGGTGGACGTTTCTGAGCTGAACAAGGTTCCCGTAATATGTGAATTTCCAGACGTATTTCCAGAAGAACTACCGGGCATGCCGCCAGACCGAGAAATAGAATTCAGCATTGAGCTTGCACCTGGAACCACTCCTATTTATAAGAAACCTTACAGAATGGCACCATCCGAATTGGTAGAGTTGAAGAAGCAAATAAAAGAATTATTAGAGAAAGGATACATACGAGCCAGCTCCTCACCTTGGGGTTCTCCAATTTTATTTGCCAAGAAGAAGGATGGAACAATGAGGTTGTGTATTGATTATCGAGCTCTCAACATGGTCACAATCAAGAACAAATACCCAATGCCCCGAATAAATGATTAATTCGATCAGCTCGCACAGGCCAAAGTCTTCTCAAAAATTGACTTGAGATCAGGGTACCACCAATTAAAAGTACGAACAGAAGATATTCCCAAGACCGCATTCACCTTCAGATATGTGTTGTATGAGTTCACAGTGATGCCATTCGGGCTAACCAACGCCCCCGCATATTTTGTTCACCTCATGAACAAAGTATTTATGAAGTATATGGACAAGTTTGTTGTGGTATTCATCGATGATATTCTGATATATTCCAAAACACCAGAAGAGCACGCCGAACATCTCAGGATTGTACTCGGAGAACTCAGGAAACATCAACTGTACGCCAAATTCAGCAAATGTGAATTTTGGCTAAAACAGATGGGTTTTCTGGGCCACGTGCTAACCAAGAAGGTATTGCAATAGACCCGGAAAAGGTAAAGGCCGTACTTGGCTGGAAACCACCAGCTAACGTAACGGACGTACGAAGTTTCTTGGGAATGGCAGGATATTATCGGAGATTTATTGAAGGATTCTCCACTATAGCAAAGCCCATGACACAATTGCTCAAGAAAGGCAAGAAGTTTGATTGGACAGAAGCATGTGAGAAAAGCTTCCAAGAGCTAAAAACCAAATTAACAACGGCACCAGTATTAATCGTGCCAGATATACACAAGAATTTTGAGGTATATTGTGACGCATCCCGGAAAGGCCTCAGATGCGTATTGATGCAAGAAGGCAAGGTAGTTGCGTATGTCTCTAGACAACTACGCAAGCATGAGGAGAATTATCCCACCCATGACCTGGAATTAGTAGCAGTCATCCATGCACTCAAGGAATGGAGACACTTTCTGCTTGGGAATCGTTGTGAGATATACACAGACCATAAGAGTCGTAAGTATATTTTCACACAACCAGAGTTAAATCTACGGCAACGACGCTGGTTAGAATTGGTGAAGGATTATGATGTTGGAATCTACTATCATCCTGGAAAAGCAAATGTTGTGGCAGATGCACTTAGTCACAATCCCAGCATGGAAGACGAGAGTATGCCAAAATTGAGGCCAGAATTTCAACAGGAATTTGCCGGACTCAATCTCATAATGGTCACCGAAGGCAGTGTATCAAATATCGAAATACAGCCTACCCTGATGGAAAGTATCAAGGAAGCCCAGCACGGACACCCCAGCATTGAGGGCATAAAAAGAAAAGTGAGTTTGGGAAGAGCCTCAGAATTCAACATGGATGATCAAGGAATATTGTGGTATGGAGAAAGGCTATGCGTACCAAATGTCAAGGACCTCAAACAACAGATATTGACTGAAAGTCACACCGCTCCATATTCAATCCATCCTGGAGGGACAAAAATGTGCAAAGATCTTCAGGAAAATTTCTAGTGGCACGGTATGAAAAGAGATATAGTCGCGTTCATCGCCTGCTGTGACTCTTGTCAATGTATCAAGGCCGAGCACCAGAAACCAGCTGGACTGTTGCAACCAAATAAGATACCCGAGTGGAAATGGGACGAGATTGGAATGGACTTCATCGTTGGACTGCCACGGTCCCGACACGAAAACGATGCCATTTGGGTCATAACCGACAGATTAACCAAGGTGGCACATTTTATTCCGGTAAAAACAACTTACACCACTCAGAGACTAGCCAGACTTTATCTTGCCCGTATCGTCTGCTTACATGGAGTTCCTAAGACTATCATCTCCGATAGAGGCACGCAGTTTGTCTCTGCATTCTGGGATCACCTACAACAGGCACTGGGAACCCAACTAGCCTTCAGTACCGCATACCATCCCCACACTGATGGGCAGACAGAACGCGTAAACCAAATCCTAGAAAACATGCTAAGAGCCTGTGTCCTCACCTACGGGAATAGTTGGGAAGAAAGTTTGCCATATGCAGAGTTCGCATACAACAACAGCTATCAAGCCAGCTTGAAAATGGCACCCTTTGAAGCTCTATATGGGAGTAGATGCCGTACCCCGCTAAATTGGTCAGAGACCGGAGACAGCCATATCTTTGGCCCAGATATGCTCAAGGAGGCCGAGGAGAAAGTTAAGACAATTAGAGAACGACTCAAAATAGCTCAAAGTCGGCAAAAGAGTTTTTACGACCGTAAGCATCGGGAAATCAGTTTTGAACCCGGAGAATTGGTATACCTGAGAGTTTCTCCTATGAAGGGTCTGCAACGGTTCAAGATTAAAGGGAAACTAGCACCAAGATTCATCGGACCATTTCATATAGTGGCCCGACTTATCCGGTATCCACAACGTGTTTCACATCTCGCGGTTGAGAAAATACACGAGCAACCCAGAGAAGCAAGTTTCACATGAATATATTGATGTGCAACCGGACCTCACTTACCAGGAGCACCCAATAAAAATATTAGGAGAGTCTGAGAGGAGGACCCGACAGAAAACCATTAAGTTTTTTAGAGTTCAATGTAGTAATCACACCGAGAATGAAGCAACTTGGGAGAGCGAAGGTTTTCTTCGGACAGAGCACCCACACCTGTTTAAGGATCAGTTGAAATCTCGGGGACGAGATTTTTCCTAAGGGGGTAGGTACTGTGACACTCCAAAATTTTTGGTGTTTTGTTTTTCAAAAGAGCCTTGCTTGGTTTGAAAGGAGGTCATTTAAACCCTTCCTAAAAACCATCTTCTGAGTTTGCCCTCTCAAAATCCTTTTCTTGGATTTGGTTTCTTTTAAAATGAAAACCCTTTTAGTTTTGGGCTTTTATTTGGTTTTGATCCCTTCAAAATTTTACCATGCCTCCTATGGTGAAATTTTCCCAAAACCTCTCCTCCCACTATAGTTCAACCCAAACATTCTGTCCAAACTAATAAAATCCATTTTTGGACTTTATTCCAGCTATTTCTCCTCCCAAAATAATTATGTCTTTTCTTTTGAGCCTAGGTGGATTGCAAAGCAAGTACCCCAATGCTTATGACTTTTGACCTCAACTCAACACCCCTGGATAGTCCTTTGTACCCACAACCCAGAACCATCTTGATCCACTCTTCTCCTGTTGAAATATTTCAAAATTCACTCACTGCAAGTTTGGACCAGATTTGCCAAATTTGGTGAAAACCATATCTACACCTCTCCAAAAATTCTACAAATATTCAGGCAGCCTCCAGGTGCAATGAGAGGCCCCTCCACCAAAAACCAGCTCAAGGGGAGATCTCTACACACTAGAATCATTCTGTCGAACACCTTGCATGCGCTATTACTGTTCACTTTCAGAAATTCAGAAGTTTAGTGTCGATCTTTGTCAGTAACTTCAGTCACGAGCTCACGGTGCGCTTGGCACGTAGCTCATGGCCAGGCTTGCTTGTCCGGATCCTCACACGCGCGCTTGGCGCCTTCCTGGCATTGGTGGCGCCCTGGCCCGCCTGCGCCGGTGTGTCTTGCAGCGGCCGTAGCTCCGTGGCGGCCGACAGGAAGCAGAACGGCGGCACAACGCCGTTCGGCGCCGCCCAAGCGTCCTAGTGGCTCCGCGTGGCCACCTCCTTGCCAGCGCACGCATGCAGCACCGTCGCCGTGGCGCGGCACACGCAGAGCGCGCTCTCTGCCGCCGACGGGCCCGCGCCGCCCCGTTCCGTCGAACTCCCCCTAAGCGACCAAATTACAGCGCGGTCAGCATCTAAACGGAACCAGGGGACATCCCTGACGAAGCTCAACCTCTGAACCCCCCGTGCAACCACTACGCCACCGTAATCACCTCGCCGGAGAACCCCGTTCTCAGCAACCGCCTCGAGGCGGCTATATATAGCACCCCGAGCTTGCGCTCGCCTCCGCACGACTCCGCCACCACACCAGACCCCGCCCGGCCACTGAACGAGCCTCGAGGGGCCTTTCCTCCTCGACTCCGGCCACCTCCGTCCGCCTCGGGCTCCGGCTTCGTTCTCTACGGTGAGAACCCCTCCGCCGCCCTAGTTTCGACCGTAGCCTCGTACCACCTCTAGTAAGATAACCCCCAGCTCAATTTTGGCCTCGCAGCTCTCTCCGGCGAGATCCACGACCATCCGAACCACCGTCCGCCGGAGCAAGTGTCGCCGTTGACGTGGTACTCGCCGGCGACCACCACCACCTCCCACAGACGCGGAATGGCGCCCTGAACACACAGGTACTCTCCGATCTCCCTGCCTCGCCGTGGATCGCCGCCGGCGACCACCGCGGCTCTCGGGCGCCGACGAGCCCGGCTCCCTCGTTTGAAAATTCAAACCTGACGGGTGGGACCCGCCCGTCAGCCTCTCCTGTGTTTTTTTTTGAATCGTTTACTGAAAGCGTACTCTGGCAAATACGCTTCCACTCTGAACCGTTTTTCTGTTTTTTTCTGCAAAGCCCCTTGGAAGTTTTCTGTTTCATTACAGATGAGTCCTTGGGTTAAAACCCTTATAACTTTTTAACAGCAAGGAATTTTTGAGTGATTCTTTTTCTGTTCTTTTCAAATTTTTGTCTAGTTTTTTATCATATTTATTTGAGAAATATTTGGAACACTTTTCTGTACACTCACGGTATTTACGTTGCGTGCGTATCTTTTCTTATACCGTAGATACCGAAGGAGGTGACGGAGCTGCAAACCTCGCACAGTTAGACTCCGACTACTCCGAACCAGGCAAAGCATGTTTGAACTCTTGATATGATGAGTGTTGATGCGTGTTTGCATTTTTGTATGTTCATGGCATGTTTATAAACAACTATTAAATGTTATATTTCATATATATAATCGGAAAGTAAGTTTCGGTAAGCATTATGTTGTTGGATACATATTTGCATAGCCATGTGTTGGCGTGAGGATGGATAAGATGGCAGTGTTGTGACATGCCAGGCTTAGGCCAGTCCTTTGACAGCAGTGTCAACATGATCAAATCATATTCCTTTCACTTCCTTCCTGTGCTGCCACTTGTTTCCCGCAAGGGATATGGCATAGTAAGTTGCAACCGTTTTCCTGGTACACACCAAGTGGAGAGGCCGGGATGAGGGTTCCATGGCCCTGGATTAAAGCCCGTCATCCGGTCAGGGGGCATGGGTGTTTCCGGTTGGGACCGAGAGGGGGGCACCCCTTGGAGCTCGCGTATAGAAATTTGATCCCATGCTATTCGAGGTTGTGGCCTCCCCGTCTAAAATTTTTTCTTGGACGTTGTCCATGGTGATTCCTGGCATCGTGAGGTGAAATGGGTGTGTACTAGTTAAATGTGTTTCTACTGAAGTACCGTAAACGGAACTAGTCCTTCATGACTACGGAAATCCGTTGGCCGTGGTTAGTTCATCGAAACTCTGCAGAGTATCAAATCTTTCAATTATCTTGTGCTTTGTTCAAGTACTATATTCATCTTATCTTGTCAGGTATCAACCTCAGTGACAAAAACCCGGTGGGATTTATGTGTGATAAATCCGGTTAAAAGATTATTCTTGTGGATGGACTAATCTTGTTATTTACGTTTATTATAGGCCCTGTCTGTGATGTCGCTCAGACGTCCGACGGTGGCATTTCTTTTTAAGCCCTGTCTGTGATGTCGCTCAGATGTCCGACGGTGGCATTTCTTTTAAGCCCTGTCTGTGATGTCGCTCAGACTTCCGACGGTGGCATTTCTTTTAAAGCCCTGTCTGTGATGTCGCTCAGACGTCCGACGGTGGCATTTCTTTTAATGCCCTGTCTGTGATGTCGCTCAGACATCCGATGGTGGCATTTCTTTTAAGCCCTGTCTGTGATGTCGCGCAGACGTCCGACTGTGGTATTTCTTTTAAGCCCTTTATGTGGTGTCGCTTAGACGCCCGACTGTGGCATGCATTTTATTTATTTACCTTTCGAGGCGTCGCTTCAGACACCCGATCCGTTTTCAGTTATTCATTTTATTCATCAAGTCCTACAATATTATCGTTATTTTATGAGCATCATCCTTGTTCATGACATCATGCATTCATTGATTATATCTTTTGTCTGAACTGTCTTGCGAGTACTTTCAAGTACTCACCTGGCTTGTTGATTTGGCCAGATGTTGATGAAGGCGATCTCATGGATGAAGAGTTTGATAGTGAGTCCAACGCCTAGAGGAGTCCCAGTCAGTCCCGTGCGATCCTGTCTTGGTCATTGTATTATCTGCTTCCGCAACCCCGAATAAATTCATCGAGCCTCACCTCGACGCTCGATGTGCTGCCAGTAGAAGTCAAGTTATCCACCACCACTTTTCCCTCGAGCTAGTAGCATGCCACCCCACCCCTGTGTCATAACCGCCCTTATGTAAGATATTGGCGAGTTTGTAATAAACTGTTGGGCAGCCTCTGCTAAATCCTGTAATATATGTGATGCTACTGGTTCTCTATTTATCAAGCTTTTGTCTACTAGAAAGGATGACTTTTCCTATACTGGTTTTAAAAGATCGGTTTTATCAATAAACATATTATTGAAAAGCCGGTCATGACAAAATGCATCATGGATATTATCACCTGTCCTAGCCCGTGATAGGATCACAAACTCTTTCTTCATCATGAGCAACAACCCCCCATCCAGCAAAGGAGCCACCTGATGTAAATGCCCCATCAATATTAAATTTGATCAAATCTTGTACAGGCGGTTTCCTGAGACAGAATATGCCCGATCGGTTCATGTGTGCCAAGCATAGTATACTCTTTTAGTTGTTTGCTCAAAACATATGTGCTAATAATGTTGTCCCTCGAGCACAAGCTTCATCCATCTTCTCACATAAAAGGACGTCAGGTAATCAGTATTACATATATATGATGGTCTGTAGTATATTTAGACTAAGGAAAAAACAAGGAGACTATAGAGGGTATGTACTCTGTAGTATATTTAGGCAAAGGAAAAAACAATGAACAAGACTTGTAGTACATTTTGTACAGGAGCAAAGAAATAAAATGCAAGTTAAAGATGTTTTTGAATCATTCTACTCCTAATGTCTAGTTGGTAGGATTGCGTCCATGGCTTTTTTTCGTCCCACTACTTTCGTCTGTTTTTTTCGTCCCCTCACCCCCACACCCACCCACCCAACCCCACCCACGCACGTAGCCCAAAGAAACAGCACCGCCTGAGTCCATCAGGATCGCCCTGCCGCCGATCCCCAGACCCTGCCGGATCTCGCCGCCTGAGTCCATATGGATGGCCGCCGTCGTGAGATCTGCGCAGCTGTACTGCGATCTGCGCACTCGATAGCGCTGTCGCCACGTAACCCCTCGAGAAGACAAGACGGATCTCACATCCACGTTTCTTGATCGCCACCACAGACGTAGGAGCTCCCGTCGGCGCCGCTGCGGACGCAAGGTGGTTTCAACCTCAGGTATGCTTTACTGTTTCAACCCCATGTATGAACATGGGTTTTATTTGTAAAGTCTTCGTGTACAAATCAGGGCGATCCTGATGGACTCGTGTTCAATAATGACATGTACCTGCTAAAAGCTAATACAATTTCAAATGGTGTGATAACCGGGGCTAAAATTCTTTGCTATCCAATAAAGAAGTTTGGGCACAAGAAACAAATACAACTGCCAGTTACTCTATACATGAGAAGCCGAACCAACTATTAGACACATATATACAACTGTCCGATCTGGTTCGGCCTGATCCGATCCACAACAGTACCAAACTGATAGCGTAACTATCATATGGTAAGGGAATAGTTGTAGTCAAGTTTAGTGAATGAATCTCTAATCATGAAAAAACGGGAAGTTCAACTGGTCAAACCACCAAATAAATTTAAAAAATCATGCATATTTTCTGATTTGACCTGCTTCGAACCAGTCGAATAAGCCTTGGTCTCAACCAATCAGGCCGGACCAGATCGAACCAAATCAACCCACATGCGCAAGATATTTGACGCTCAACATATGGCATGTTTACCCTGAAACACTGAGGAAAGCGGTGCTCAAATCTGAAGTCTAATTCAAACAGTTCCCCAATACCACACTGCAGAGCCAAACCCAGGCTAGCTTAGATTTCCATGCTCACCCACCTAACCCAGGCTTTGTTTGTAAGGTCTTCATGTACAAATCAGCAGTTCAATCAAATGACTGAAGTTCTTTATGATACCCCATATCGTCGCTTAACAGCAAGTTTTTACCATGACTTCTGTGAGTTTTGTATATGCAGGTATGTCAGACTACAAATAGCTGGTATATAGTTTAGTGCAAGTCACAGAAACAAACTACAAACAACCAAACAAACAAACAGACAAACAAAGTTGTAGGCAAATTGCAATCTGAGAGTTTGAGCACCTTGCAACACAAACCGTGCCTTCATGATTTCGCCCCCTTACCATTGCCAACATCATGAGTTTCTGTAAATGTAACAAGCTGCCCTTTTGTGTTCAAGTCCAGTACAATAGCAAGCTGCGCATGTGATCTTCAATAACCTTCATCTGGTTGCAATCAGATGAACAGTTCATCTTAGCATCTTGAATTTTTAACATGTAACCAGCAAAGTCAGTTTACAAAAAATTGAAAGGTAGCAAAGTCTGTTGGACATGTTGTTCTATTTTGATATGCACTGCAAAATCATAAATCTGTAACAAGCTACCATTATGGACTGAATTTCTGTACAATGGGAATGGACCTTTAGTACTGTTGGTATTTCAGGTGATCTGCTTCCAAAGTCAGTTTACAAGTATTTGCGGGATACCTGAGTCTGTTGGACATGTCTTTTTTAATAGTTTCATATGGGGACTCCACACAGCAAGCCAACGGAACAGACGACCTCATCACCTGTACCTCCAGGTATATGTTCACCTATAAATTGTGCTACACAAGTCAAACACCATCCTAGGAGACTGAATGTGTTGCAGGGCCGATGGATGGGACAAATGTTGACGACTCTAACGAAGGGATTATACCCGTAGCCGACGATGTTGACAAAATTTACCCACGTAGTCCAGGTATAAGGCTGTGCAAATATACAAAGCTTAATTTTATCCTTTTTATGTGATAAATAATACCTAACAGACTTGGGCACAACCGATTCTAATGTATCAAGCATGTGAGTTGTAGGAGTCCATATTACTCCCTCGGAACGGATGATACTTGAGACTGATGGTGATAGCACATATGATACTCCAGGTATATATGTACCTCCATGTATATGTTCAGCTACATATTTTGTTATACATGTCAAACACCATCACAAGAGATGTTGCAGGCCTGATGGAGGGGACAAATGTTGACGGCTCTAATGAAGGGGTAATACCTATAGCCGACGATGTTCACAAGATTTACCCAAGTAGTCTAGGTATTAAGGTTGTGCATGTATATAGAGCTTACTTTTATGCTTTTTATGTGATAAATCATTCCTAACAGACTTGGGCAGAACCGTTTCTATTGGATCAAGCGTGTGACTTGTAGGAGTCCATATTACTCCCTTGGAATGGATGATACTTGAACAGACCGATTGTGAAAGGACATATGTTCATCAACCTTCCCATCTGATTATGGGTAAGTATTATGTTGCCGAAAGGTTAACACCACGTACCTATAACTTTGCCTTATTTCGGTCCAATATTTTGTTATGTTTACATGATGCAGACAACCCTCCAATCTCATTCCCATATAATGTAGATTCGTTGCCGGCTCTCAGTAATATGACAAAAGAACTAGCTAGCATGCAACGTGATAATGAGGAAAAGAGGCCGCAGAATGTTCAACGCCATCCTCTTAGTGATATGACTAATGCTTATCAACCATCCTCTATGGACCTTGACAAAAAAAGAGAGCTGATAAAAGCTCGGAGGCGAGCTGCTTATCGAAAGAAAAAAGAGGAGGCTACCTTCAAGCAACAAGATGAAAATCTGTCTGCCCTTACGACATCAGGTAAGAGTGTTTTATGTGTCGGCACTGTGATGATAGTATATATACTCCCTCCATTCCACAATATAATGTTAATATCCGACAAAAATAATGAGGGTACCATCAATGTACAAGCAGATGTGCAAAATGTTACCCTGTCCCCTCTCGGTGATATCACTAATGGGTGTCAACCTACCTTGGTGGACCTTGACGAGAAAAATGAGCAAATAAATGCTCGGAGGCGAGCTGCTTATCGAAAGAATAAAGAGGAGGCCGTCGTCAAGCAACAAGATAGAAATTTGTCTTCCCTTACGATATCAGGTAAGAATGATTTATGTGTCGGCACTGGGAGAAGAGTATATATACTCCCTCTATTCCAGAATATAAGGTTAATATCAATGTACATGCAGATATGCAAAATGTTCCCCTGTTACCTCTCGGTGATATCATTAATGGGTGTCAACCAACCTCGGTGGACCTTGACGAGAAAAAAGAGCAAATAAAGGCTCGGAGGCTACGTGCTTATCGAAAGAAAAAAAGAGGAGGCAGCTAGCAAGCAATAAGATGAAAATCTGCCTGCCGTTACGAAATCAGGTAAGGATGTTTTATGTTTCAGCAATACGATAACCGTATATACTTTCTTAGTTAAGAATGTAGGTGGCATATGTTTCCATGCAATTCAAATATCTGCATTATAGACCAAGAATAGTGAATAAAATAATTGACCAATAGTTGACCACTGTGATCTACATACAATTCCTCATCATTTAGGTTCAAGTGAAAAAAACTTTGGAAAGTCGATATAGGTCAGACATACGACTTTTGAGTCCATATTTACACTTTATGTATGGGCACGGAGGGATTATTTAAAAAATCAACGTTAGATAAAGAACTAGCTTCAACCAGCCAACCCAACTATGTCCAGCTATACATCATTATTGTTTAACCAGCCTGTGTAGCTATATAAAGTAAGCATTTGTCTACTACATGAATTCTTGTTGAACAATGAAGACCCTAAACCCTCCTTCCAGATATGCAAAATGTTCCCCTGTTACCTGTCGGTGATATCACTAATGGGTGTCAACCAACATCGGTGGACCTTGATGAGAAAAAAAGAGCAAATAAAGGCTCAGAGGCGAGTTGCTTATTGAAAGTAAAAAGAGGAGGCAACCAGCAAGCAACAAGATGAAAATATGCATGCCCTTACGAAATTAGGTAAGAACGTTTTATGTTTAAGCTATACGTTGATGATATATACTTTCTTAGTTAAGAATGTAGGCAATATATGTTTCCATGCAATTCAACCCCATGAATAATTGACCAAGAATATTGAATAAAATAATTGACCAATAGTTGACCACTTTGTACTATATACAATTCCTCATCATTCTGGTTCAAGTAAAAAAAACTTTGGAAAGTCCATATAGGTCAGACATACGACTTTTTGAGTCCATATTTACACTTTATGTATGGGCACAGAGGGATTATTTTAAAAATAAACGTTAGATAAAGAACGAGCTTCAACCAGCCAACCCAACTACGTCCAGCTATACATCATTGTTTAACCAGCCCATACAGCTATATAAAGTAAGCGTTTTTCTACTACATGAATACTTGTTGAACAATGATGGTCTGATTATGTTTTCACACTATTGTTTAACCAGCCAACCCAACAATGTCTAGTTATACATCATGGTCATATGATGATGCCCCATTGCCTCCTTCAACTGCATCTGGTGTCATTCATGGTGAAAAACAAGCTAGGCGTCAAAATGATAAAGAACGCAAGCGTAACTTAAGGTTAAAGGACGTGCAAAGGGAGCAGGAAAACGCGTAGAGGCGAGCAGATTATCGGAAGAATGTGGATAATGGAAGGATCGATCTTCAACAAAAAAAATCAAAATCAAAGAGAATGGCACATGCAACACCGAGAAAGCATGACTTCTGATGAGAAGGGTGAGTCGAGTGCTTAGAGAAAGGCAAAGTATGCTACAAAGAAAAACACTCCGTGTGCTGAATCGATCGCAATGCTGCGTCCAGATCTAACTAGCACAATGTCTGACTCTCACGCAGCACTTGATGTTCGATCCACATTTGTGTGTCTAGATGGGGGCCCTACAATGAGTATGCCGACGTACCCTGTCTGTACCGATGGTAAGAATTGGGTACTGTCACTCTTCTACACAAATTTTCAGTTGTATCGTCTCTTGGTTACCATCTCAACGAATAGGCATCATGCACGAGGATCGTGCTCCTATCGTCAAGGCGGCACCCACATACAGTCGCAACATCGAAACCGATGGTAGTTATCCCATCAACGGCCATCTTTCATTTTGTAAACATTCATCAGATATTTATAATGATTCAAAAATGTTGCAGGTGCCTACCTAAGAAGAACGTTAGGTGATGGTGTTGTAGATGGCAATGTCAGCAAAATCAATGAGCACCTAACAAGTGTCGAGCAGCAAACAGTTGATCCGCTAACAATAGCGGATAATGGAGCTGACCAGTAGAGGCATGTGTCCAAAGCTCAGCCTAGGATGAGAGAGCAATCTTGCAAGGGAAGTATGGCGGCGAAGAAGCGTCAGGAGAAAATTGGCAAGCTGAAATCATGTACGGAGGTGCCACGTGGTGAGAGGAACACTCAGCTAGATCGTCGTAATGAAAGCTTTGCAGGTAGGGTGAAGACCCCAACCGTCAGGTCCATCTCCATACTAGAAATGAGCTCATCTGGACAAGCTACCGTAGTTGAAGCACATGGTGGCTCAACCTCATCTAGCACGCCGGAGTACACAATCATAAGTGAGGGTAACACTCCCATCCTTACTCTCCTTGCGTCCCTTGAGATTAAACCCTCATTTATTGGTTTTGCACCTGAGCGGACGACATGGACGCTTACCTTAGTCGTCTCATGAATGATAATATCAACCCTGACAACCTCTTTGATGATGAGTATTACCTATTTGCTGGTGAAGGTATGTACACCGACTTGAGCAACATCCACCTGTTGGGAATATCACACTTTATAAACATTGTTTGCAGGCTCAGATGCTGATGACATGGAGCACAACGAATTGGAAGACTCAAGTCACAATACCTATGTCGACCATAATCCATTGGACTATGTCTACTCAAACCTCCTAGACTACACACACATCCTGAAGCACGTCGCGAACTGCGATCACTGCAAGGCCAAGAAGTTTGTGTCTGAGGCCCCAGGATTCTGCTGTCGCAGTGGGCAGATTGAGCTAAAGCAACCGGAGCCCATCCTGGAGCTAATGAGGCTTTGGTCTAGCATGGATGCGGACTGAAGGCATTTTCGGGAGAACTTACGGTTCTTCAACGGCCACTTCTCCTTCACAACCCCTAGTGTCAGCCTCGATGAAAGCTACACAAACATGAAGTCTGGGGTGTACACGTTCCAGGCGCACGGCACCATCTACCACAACATTCATTCCTTCGGGCCAACATCCCGTCCAGAGCATTTATAGTTGTACTTCTACGACGATGACCCAGGCCTAACCCATCGCAAGGCTGCCACCAAGCAATTAGACCAGGATGTCATCAGAAAGTTAGTGTACATACTCAGGGAAAACTTGTACTCCCAGCAGTTTAGGAGTTAGGGTGCGCACAGGGACAACTCCGACCATTACAGGATAGACCTCAACACTGACCGGAGACTAGACCAACAGAAGTATAATAGACCTCTGTCATATGAGGTCGCTGCAATTTGGGTGGAGGGCACTGACCTAGCGAAGAGGTTTGATCGTAGGATTACACTTTGTGGGAATGACAACTAGAGGCACAGTATACATGTGACGGCTGGCTCGTATGACCCGCTCTCTTACCCACTCTTCTACCCAAGGGGGAGCTCGGTTGGCACCCGAAACTACCTAAACATGATGTCCCTTGGCCGGTTGTGCAACAACCAAGAGGTAGATGTGATGATGATGATGATGAGGATGCAGGTAAGCCTTATGCATATTATGTCGTTTAAATGAATTGTATACTTCTCATATGAATCCTAATGTCCGCGTTACTCATCCATGTGGAGAGGGGAATAGCAGGTTATGCGTCTCGATGAGAGACTACTACTGTTACATGCTCCAGACATGACCTGGGATATTCGATCCCATACTCTGTGGAGCACGATTGCTCCAGCAATGGGGGGTGGACATGTACATCAAGATTGAGAGTTGTAGGTTGAAATGGTACAGGAAGAACCAGACAAAGATCCCTGCCGACCTGTATAAAGGAGTTGTTAATGCAATTACATCCGAGGAGACCCGGGCAAGCGCTGTTAGAGTAAGGATAGTGCTCCGTGGAACATACCCAGGTGGCGACCATGACATGAAGCGGAGGAATATGGATGCCATGGCAATTGTCCATACCTACGGGAAGCCTGACATCTTCTTGACCATGACATGCAACCCTATCTGGGAAGAGATAACGAATGAGTTGTTTCCTGGTCAGACAGCGCAAGACCGACCTGATCTTGTGGCTCTTGTGTTCCATGGCAAGCTAGAGGCTATGAAAGAGATGTTGCTCAATTCGAATATCCTGGGTGTTTTTGTCGCACATGTATAGGTAGTCGAGTTCCAGAAGAGGGGGCTCCCCCACACACACTTTTGGTTTATCATGGATTCTGCCTATAAGCTTGTCGTTCCGGAGTAGTACGACCGACTCATTTCTGCCGAGCTCCCAGACAAGCAGAAGTATCCTGAACTCCACGCCTTGGTGGTGAAACATATGATGCATGGACCATGTGGTGCTCTCAACCCCAAAAATGTGTGCATGCAACAGAACGAGTGCAAGTGCAGATACCCGCAACCGTTCAATGAAGACACGACACAAGGCAAGGACTCATACCTAGTTTATCGTCATTGAGATAATGGTCGGTAGGCTAAGGTCCGGGGTAAAATGTTGGACAACAGATGGGTTGTGCCATATAACCCTTACCTTCTGCGGATGTTCAATTGCGACATCAATGTTGAGGTTTGCTCCAGCATAAAGGCCGTCAAATACCTTTACAAGTACATATACAAGGGCCATTATAGGGCTTTTTTCAGCATCGATCAGCCCGACGCCGATGGTAACATTGATGAGATCAAAAGATACGTAGACGCGAGGTGAGTTACTCCTCCAGAGGTGATGTGGAGGATATTTGGCTTCCCCTTGTGTGCTAATGACCCACCTGTCCTATAGTTGCCTCTTCATCTCCCCAATATGCACATGGTGGCATTCAATGAGCAAGCTCACTTGACCGACGTAGTCCCTCTGAGAATGCTTCCAAATCCATGTTGACAAAGTATTTCAAAGCTAACCAAAACCACCCGTGGGCTAGGAATATATTGTACAAGGATTTTCCTGGAAGGTTCACATGGCATAAGGGTAATAAGTATTGGAAAGAGTAGGTGGAGCATTATCAGATAGGTCGAATTGTGTCTGCCAATCCTTCCGAGGGGGGCGATACTATCTGCGTGTGTTGCTAAACAATGTTGCTGGCAAGACATCCTATGAGGACCTGCTCACCGTGGACGGTAGGCTATGCGGGATCTTTAGAGAGGCTGCCAAAAGGTTGGGACTCATCGAGGCAGATAACACGCTCGACGACTATCTTACCGAGGCAGAGCAGTGGCCGATGCCATGTTCGCTCAGGAGGCTCTTTGCAACAATTTTGGTGCACTGTGAGCCAGACGACGTGTGTGGTTTATTAGATAGGCACTTCGAGCCTATGTCTGATGACTATCGGTGATCACACACGTGCCCGATTGAGGTGGAACAAATGGTGTTGCTTGACATTAGGGGTATGTTGCAGTCCATGGGCAAAGACATAGCTTATTTCTCTCTTCCATGCATTGACGATGCATTCGACCCAACCAACGGCGAGGCCATAGAAGTGATCAAGGAAACCAATGTCGATTTTGACATCAACGACACTAAATTGGCTTCATTGCTAAACCCCGAGCAGCGGGTTGCATACGACGAGATACTAGCTTCTGTTGAACGCAGTGATGGGGGTGTGTTCTTTGTTGATGGCTCGGGAGGTACAAGGAAGACCTTGCTATACAGGGCACTCCTCGCCAAGGTTCGAAGCGAGGGAAACATCGCTATCGCTACCGTGACGTCAGGCATCGCCGCTTCTATCATGCCTGGAGGCAGGACTGAAGGAAATATGCCCTAGAGGCAATAATAAAGTTATTGTTTATTTCCTTATTTCATGATAAATGTTTATTATTCATGCTAGAATTGTATTAACCTGAAACATGATACATGTGTGAATACATAGACAAACTGAGTGTCACTAGTATGCCTCTACTTGACTAGTTCATTAATCAAAGATGGTTATGTTTCCTAGCCATGGACAAAGAGTTGTCATTTGATTAACGGGATCACATCATAAGGAGCATGATGTGATTGACTTGACCCATTCCGTTAGCTTAGCACTTGATCATTTAGTATGTTGCTATTGCTTTCTTCATGACTTATACATGTCCCTATGACTATGAGATTATGCAACTCCCGTTTACCGGAGAAACACTTTGTGTGCTACCAAACGTCACAAAGTAACTGGGTGATTATAAAGGTGCTCTACAGGTGTCTCCAAAGGTACTTGTTGGGTTGGCGTATTTCAAGATTAGGATTTGTCACTGCGATTGTCGGAGAGGTATCTCTGGGCCCACTCGATAATGCACAAAACTATAAGCCTTGCGAGCATTGCAACTAATGAGTTAGTTGCGGGATGATGTATTACGGAACAAGTAAAGAGACTTGCCGGTAACGAGATTGAACTAGGTATTGAGATACCGATGATGGAATCCCGGGCAAGTAACATACCGATGACAAAGGGAACAACGTATGTTCTTATGCGGTTTGACCGATAAAGATCTTTGTAGAATATGTGGGAGCCAATATGAGCATCCTGGTTCCGCTATTGGTTATTGACCGGAGACGTGTCTCGGTCATGTCTACATAAATTTCGAACCCATAGGGTCCGCACACTTAAAGTTCGATGACGGTTAGATTATGAGTTATGCGATTTGATGCACCGAAGTAGTTCGGAGTCCTAGATTAGATCGGGGACATGACGAGGAGTCTCGAAATGGCCGAGACGTAAAGATCGATATATTGGATGACTATATTCGGACTTCGGAAAGGTTCCGAGTGATTCGTGTATTTTGTGAAGTACCGGAGAGTTACGGGAATTCGTAGTGGGCCTTAATGGCCCATACGGGAAAGGAGAGAAAGGCCTCAAAGGGTGGCCGCACCCCTCCCCATGGACTGGTCCGAATTGGACTTGGGAGGGGGGGCGCCCCCTTTATTCCTTCTCCTTCTCCCTTCCTTTTCACCTAGTCCAACTTGGAAGGGGGGGGGGAATCCTACTCCCGGTGGGAGTAGGACTCCCCTATGGCGCGCCCAAGAGAGGGCCGGTCCTCCCCTCGCCTACTCCTTTATATACGGGGGAGGGGGCACCCCATGGAGACACAACAATTGATCATTGATCTCTTAGCCATGTGTGGTGCCCCCTCCACCATAATCCACCTCGATCATATCGTAGCGGTGCTTAGGCGAAGCCCTGCGTCGGTAGCAACATCATCACCGTCGCCACGCCGTCATGCTGACGGAACTCTCCCTCAAAGCTCGGCTGGATCTGAGTTTGAGGGACATCATCGAGCTGAACATGTGCAGAACTCGGAGGTGCCGTGCATTCGGTACTTGGATCGGTCGGATCGTGAAGACGTACGACTACATCAACCGCGTTGTCATAACGCTTCCACTTTTGGTCTACGAGGGTATGTGGACAACACTCTCCCCTCTCGTTGCTATGCATTACCATGATCTTGCGTGTGCATAGGAATTTTTTTGAAATTACTATGTTCCCCAGAAGTGGCATCCGAGCCTAGGTTTTATGCGTTGACGTTATATGCACGAGTAGAACACAAGTGAGTTGTGGGCGATACAAGTCATACTGCTTACTAACATGTCATACTTTGGTTCGGCGGTATTGTTGGATGAAGCGGCCCAAACCGACATTACGCGTACGCTTGCGCGAGACTAGTTATACCGACATGCTTTGCACACAGGTGGCTAGCGGGTGTCAGTTTCTCCAACTTTAGTTGAATCAAGTGTGGCTACGCCCGGTCCTTGAGAAGGTTAAAACAACACTAACTTGACGAACTATCGTTGTGGTTTTGATGCGTAGGTAAGAACGGTTCTTGCTCAGCCCGTAGCAGCCACGTAAAACTTGCAACAACAAAGTAGAGGACGTCTAACTTGTTTTTGCAGGGCATGTTGTGATGTGATATGGTCAAGATGTGATGCTATATTTTATTGTATGAGATGATCATGTTTTGTAACCGAGTTATCGACAACTGGCAGGAGCCATATGGTTGTCGCTTTATTGTATGCAATGCAATCGCCCTGTAATTGCTTTACTTTATCACTTCGCGGTAGCGATAGTCGTAGAAGCAATAGTTGGCGAGACGACAATGATGCTATGATGGAGGTCAAGGTGTCGCGCCAGTGACGATGGTGATCATGATGGTGCTTCGGAGATGGAGATCACAAGCACAAGATGATGATGGCCATATCATATCACTTATATTGATTGCATGTGATGTTTATCTTTTATGCATCTTATCTTGCTTTGATTGATGGTAGCATTATAAGATGATCTCTCACTAAATTTCAAGATAAAAGTGTTCTCCCTGAGTATGCACCGTTGCGAAAGTTCGTCATGCCCAGACATCATGTGATGATCGGGTGTGATAAGCTCTACGTCCATCTACAACGGGTGCAAGCCAGTTTTGCACACGCAGAATACTCAGGTTAAACTTGACGAGCCTAGAATATGCAGATATGGCCTCGGAACACTGAGGCTGAAAGGTCGAGCGTGAATCATATAGTAGATATGATCAACATAGTGATGTTCACCATTGAAAACTACTCCATTTCACGTGATGATCGGTTATGGTTTAGTTGATTTGGATCACGTGATCACTTAGATGATTAGAGGGGTGTCTATCTAAGTGGGAGTTCTTAAAGTAATATGATTAATTGAACTTTAATTTATCATGAACTTAGTCCTGATAGTATTTTGCATGTCTATGTTGTTGTAGATCAATAGCTTGCGTTGTTGCTTCCCTATGTTTTTATATGTTCCTAGAGAAAACTATGTTGAAAGATGTTAGTAGCAATGATACGGACTAGGTCCATGATCTGAGGTGTATCCTCATTGCTGCACAGTAGAATTATGTCCTTGATGCACCGCTAGGTGACAGACCTATTGCAGGAGCAGATGCAGATGTTATGAACATTTGGCTAGCTCAATATGATGACTACTTGATAGTTAAGTGCACCATGCTTAACGGCTTAGAATCGGGACTTCAAAGACGTTTTGAACGTCATGGACCATATGAGATGTTCCAGGATTTGAAGTTAATATTTCAAGAAAATACCGAGTTGAGAGATATGAAATCTCGAAGTCTCCAACAAGTTCTATAGCTAAAAGATGGAGGAGAATTGCTCAACTAGTGAGCAAGTGCTTAGATTGTCTAAGTACTACAATCGCTTGAATCAAGTGGGAGTTAATCTTCCAGATAAGATAATGATTGGCAGAGTTCTCTAGTCACCATCACCAAGTTACTGGAACTTCGTGATGAACTATAATGCAAGGGATGACGAAAATGATTCCCGAGCTCTTCGTGATGCTGAAATCGACGAAGGTAGAAATAAAGAAAAGAGCATCAAGTGTTGATGATTGACAAGTTCACTAGTTTCAAGAAAAGGGCAAAGGGAAAGAAAGGGAACTTCAAGCAGAATGGCAAGCAAGTTGTCACTCCCGTGAAGAAGCCCAAAGCTGGACCAAAGCCTGAAACTAAGTGCTTCTACTACAAAGGAAATGGTCACTAGAAGTGGAAATGCCCTGAATATTTGGTGGATAAGAAGGATGGCAAAGTGAACAAGGGTATATTTGATATACAGGTTATTGATGTGTACCTTACTAGTGTTTATAGTATCCCCTGAGTATTTGATACTTGTTCGGTTGCTAAGATTAGTAACTCGAGACAGGAGTTGCAGAATAAACAGAGACTAGTTGAGGGTGAAGTAACGATGTGTGTTGGAAGTGGTTCCAAGATTGATATGATCATCATCATACACTCCCTATATTTTCGAGATTAGTGTTGAACCTAAATAAATGTTATTTGGTGTTTGCGTTGAGCATAAATATGATTAGATCATGTTTATTGCGATACGATTATTCATCTAAGACAGAGAATAAATTGTTATTCTGTTTACATGAATAAAACCTTTTATGGTCATACACCCAATGTTGATGGTTTATTGAATCTTGGTCATGGTGATACACATATTCATAATATTGATGCCAAAAGATGCAAAGTTGATAATGATAGTGCAACATATTTGTGGCACTGCCATTTGGGTCATATCGGTGTAAAGCGCATGAAGAAACTCCATAAAGATGGATTTTTTCAATCATTTGATGCTTGCGAACCGTGCCTTATGGGCAAGATGACTAAAACTCCGTTCTCCGGAACAATGGAACGAGCTAGTGACTTATTGGAAATAATACATACTAATGTATGTGGTCCAATGAGTATTGATGCTCGTGCCGGGTATCGTTATTTTCTGACCTTCACAAGATGATTTGAGCAGATATGAGTATATCTACTTACTGAAACACAAGTCTGAAACATTTGAAAAGTTCAAAGAATTTCAGAGTGAAGTGGAGAATCATCGTAACAAGAAAATAAAGTTTCTACAATCTGATCATGGAGGATAATATTAGAGTTATGAGTTTGGCCTTCATATAAAACAATGTGGAATAGTTTCACAGTTCACACCACCTGGAACACCACAACGTTATGGTGTGTCCGAACATCGTAACCGCACTTTATTGGATATTGTGCGACCTATGATGTCTCTTATCGGTTTTACACTATCGTTTTGGGGTTATGCATTAGAGACAGTTGCATTCACTTTAAATAGGGCACCATCAAAATCCGTTGAGATGACGGCTTATGAACTGGGTTTGGCAAGAAACCAAAGTTATCATTTCTTAAAGTTTGGGGCTGCGATGCTTATGTGAAAAAGTTTCAACCTAATAAGCTCGAACCTAAATCGGAGAAGTGTGTCTTCATAGAATACCCAAAGGAAACTGTTGGCTACACCTTCTATCACAGATCCGAAGGCAAGATATTCGTTGCTAAGATGGATCCTTTCTAGAGAAGGAGTTTCTCTCGAAAGAAGTGAGTGGGAGGAAAGTAGAACTTGATGAGGTAATTGTACCTTCTCCCTTATTGGAAAGTAGTTCATCACGGAAGACAGTTCCAGTGATTCCTACACCAATTAGTGAGGAAGTTAATGATTATGATCATGAAACTTCAGATCAAGTTGCTACCGAACCTCGTAGGTATTCCAGAATAAGATCTGCACCAGAGTGGTATGGTAATCCTGTTCTGGAAGTCATGTTACTAGACCATGATGAACCTACGAACTATGAAGAAGTGATGGTGAGCCCAAATTCCGCAAAATGGCTTGAGGCCATGAAATCTGAGATGGGATCCATGTATGAGAACAAAGTGTGGACTTTGGTTGACCTGCACGATGATCAGCAGGTCATCGAAAATAAATGGATCTTCAAGAGGAAGACGGATGCTGATAGTAGTGTTACTATCTACAAAGCTCGACTTGTCGCAAAAAAGTTTTTCGATAAGTTCAAGGTGTTGAATACGATGATATTTTCTCACTCATGTAGATGCTTAAGTCTGTCCGAATCATGTTATCAATTGCCACATTTTATGAAATCTGGCAAATGGATGTCAAAACTTCATTCCTTAATGGATTTATTAAAGAAGACTTGTATTTGATGCAACCAGAAGGTTTTGTCAATCCTAAAGGTGCTAACAAAGTGTGCAAGCTCCAACAATCCATCAATGGACTGGTGCAAGCATCTCGGAGTTGGAATATACGCTTTGATGAGCTGATCAAAGCATATGGTTTTATGCAGACCTTTGGAAAGGCCTGTATTTACAAGAAAGTGAGTGGGAGCACTACAACCTTTATGATAAGTATGTGTGAATGACATATTGTTGATCGGAAATGATGTAGAATTTTCTGGAAAGCATAAAGGAGTGTTTGAAAGGAGTTTTTCAAAGAAAGACCTCAGTAAAGCTACTTACATATTGAGCATCAAGATCTATTGAGATAGATCAAGACGCTTGATAAGATTTTCAATTAGTACATACCTTGACAAGATTTTGAAGTAGTTCAAAATGGAACAGTCAAAGAAAGAGTTCTTGCCTGTGATGCAAAGGTGTGAAGTTGAGTAAGACTCAAAACCCGACCATGGCAGAAAATAGAAAGAGAATGAAAAGTCATTCCCTATGCCTCAGTCATATATAGGTTCTATGAAGTATGCTATGCTGTGTACCAGACCTATTGTATAGCTTGCTCTGAGTTTGGCAAAGGAATACAATTTTGATCTAAGAGTAGATCACTTGACAGCGGTCAAGAATATCCTTAGTGAGGACTAAGAAGATGTTAATCGATTATGGAGGTGATAAAAGAGTTCGTCGTAAAGAGTTACATCCATGCAAGCTTTTACACTGATCCAGATGACTCTAAGTCTCAATCTGGATACATATTGAAAGTGGGAGCAATTAGCTAGAGTAGCTCCATGCAGAGCATTGTACACATAGAATATTTGCAAAATACATATGGCTCTGAATGTGACAGACCCGTTGACTAAACTTCTCTCATGAGCAAAACATCATGATACCTTAGTACTCTTTGGGTGTTAATCACATAGCGATGTGAACTAGATTATTGACACAAGTAAACCCTTCGGGTGTTGGTCACATGACGCTGTGAACTATGGGTGTTAATCACATATAGATGTGAATATTGGTGTTGAATCACATGATGATGTGAACTAGATTATTGACTCTAGTGCAAGTGGAAGATTGAAGGAAATATGGCCTAGAGGCAATAATAAAGTTATTATTTATTTCCTTATTTCATGATAAATGTTTATTATTCATGCTAGAATTGTATTAACCGGAAACCTGATACATGTGTGAATACATAGACAAACTGAGTGTCACTAGTATGCCTCTACTTGACTAGCTCATTAATCAAAGATGGTTATGTTTCCTAGCCATGGACAAAAAGTTGTCATTTGATTAACGGGATCACATAATTAGGAGAATGATGTGATTGACTTGCCCATTCCGTTAGCTTAGCACTTGATCATTTAGTATGTTGCTATTGCTTTCTTCATGACTTATACATGTTCCTATGACTATGAGATTATGCAACTCCCGTTTACCAGAGGAACACTTTGTGTGCTACCAAATGTCACGACGTAACTGGGTGATTATAAAAGTGTTGTACAGGTGTCTCCAAATGTACTTGCTGGGTTGGCGTATTTTGAGATTAGGATTTGTCACTCCGATTGTCGGAGAGGTATCTCTGGGCCCACTCGGTAATGCACATCACTATAAGCCTTGCAAGCATTGCAACTAATAAGTTAGTTGCGGGATGATGTATTACGGAACGAGTAAAGAGACTTGCTGGTAACGAGATTGAACTAGGTATTGAGATGCCGATGATCGAATCTCGGGCAAGTAACATACCGATGACAAAGGGAATAACGTATGTTGTTATGCGGTTTGACCGATAAAGATCTTAGTAGAATATGTGGGAGCCAATATGAGCATCCTGGTTCCGCTATTGGTTAGTGACCAGAGACGTGTCTCGGTCATGTCTACATAATTCTCGAACCCATAGGGTTCGCACGCTTAAAGTTCGATGACGGTTATATTATGAGTTATGTGATTTGATGTACCGAAGTAGTTTGGAGTCCCGGATGAGATCGGGGACATGACGAGGAGTCTCGAAATGGTCGATACGTAAAGATCGATATATTGGATGACTATATTCGGACTTCGGAAATGTTCCGAGTGATTCGGGTATTTTGCGGAGTACCGAAGAGTTACGGGAATTCGTAGTGAGCCTTAATGGGCCATACGAGAAAGGAGAGAAAGGCCTCAAAGGGTGGCCGCACCCCTTCCCATGGACTGGTCCAAAGTGGACTAGGGAGGGGGGGCGCCCCCTTCCTTCCTTCTCCTTCTCCCTTCCCTTTCTCCTACTCCAACTTGGAAGGGGGGGAATCCTACTCCCGATGGGAGTAGGACTCCCCTATGACGCGCCCAAGAGAGGGACGGCCCTCCCCTCCTCTACTCCTTTATATACGGGGGAGAGGGCACACCATGGAGACACAACAATTTATCATTGATCTCTTAGCCGTGTGCGGTGCCCCCCTCCACCATAATCCACCTCGATCTTATCGTAGCGGTGCTTAGGCGAAGGCGTGCGTCGGTAGCAACATCATCACCATTACCATGCCGTCGTGCTGACGGAACTTGTCGTGGAATTGTCATGGGAGATGTCCTTAGTGTCAGGACTTAGTCGCGAGGCCAACGCATCTATGTGGTAGCTTGAGAGGGGTTGATCGGGATGAGAGTTGCAACACACAAGACGAGGATTTAGACAGCTTCGGGCCCCGGGAAACATCATCCGGTAATAACCCTACATGCTGTTTGAGGATAGGTCTCATTATGCTCATGTGGGAGTCGCCGCATAAGCCGGCTCCCCCTTTGTGTCTAGCCCTAGATATTGTTTCTTGTTACTTCCCCCCTCTTGAGGTGCCTTGCCCCTCCTTATATAAGTTAGAGGGGCGGGTTACATCTGGAGTCCAAATAGGATTAGGACTAGCCTATCTTCTACTACAAGTCGGATACAAGTCCGGGTCTTGATTCTTTGTAAGGGAGATATTCCTCACGCCTTTCCTCTTAAGCCGGCCTACCATAACGTAAGCCGACCTTCTGGGCCTTGAGCCTCCTGGGCCCCCGGGTCTTGTCGCTCCTCTGATCCGCTTGCCAGGTCACCCATAAGCCGCCAAGATCGGGCGGGTCACTTAGTGTGTCGTCCAGTCAGGGCGGGTCATTAGTGAGTCACCAAGTCCGGCTGGGTTATACTTCCGGCCGGGTTACACCGCAGGGTATATCCCCGACATTAGCCCCCAAGTTTAGCTTGGATTTATCCATGGTAAACTTATGCTGCAAAATAAACACAAGAACAAATTTGACAGATTGTGTTCCGGGTTAAAAATTCTTGTACGCCGGCACCTGATCATCCTTAATTCCTTGTGCTCCGGGTTAAATAAGCTAGCTTCATACTCAATTTGCTGATGTTGGTTTCCCACAGAAAAATATTGTGAAGAATAATCCACTTGATTCGGCTTCCAAGACACCGGGTTAAATAATTTTGGTCTTCAAATACTCATCTGATATTCTGCCGGCTTGAAGATGTAAAACTTGCCGGTTTATCATTACCAAAAACTGCCGGTTTATAAAACAGACGATGCTGGGTCATAATTGTTGTTGACACCGGGTCATGTAATTGATCTTCCTAATTTACTCAAAGCTGAGAATTTGAAGATGTTCCTTCTTTATATGCATAATACATGTAGCCCCCAAGTCTTAAGAGGAGAACATAGTGATAACTTAAGACTTGCTTCAATATAAGTGTTGCAACCTTGAAGAAATCCGGGTTATTCATCTCAATCATTAGTCATAAACTGAATATCCCACATATGTAGCCCCCAAGTGCTGGGTTGTCATGCTTGCAGAAACCTGGGACTTGTAATTGCTTTATGCTCATGAAAACTTCAACCAATGTAGCCCCCAAGGGCCGGCTTAGTAAGATAATACTGAGTTGGGACTTTGTATATAATTGATAATAACATCATATAATATAGTCTCCATCATGGATCTTAAACCCGTGTCCACAAGGTTAAGAGCCTTGTGCTCCACCAACTGAATAGTGGACTGTTCAATATAATGGATTAATGCTTGTGTACCTTGAATTTTTGAATGGAGCAATGTGTAGCCCCCAAGGGCCAACTCATTTAGAATGTGATGGGTCGGGTCTTCAATAAGTTGAGCAAAAAATGACTTTGGATTAGCCCCCAAGTGTCATGGTGCATGCTTGCAGTGACATGAGACTTGCATATTTGATGTGATCTTAACTTGAATAATGTAGCCCCCAAGTGCCGGATTGTAAGCCTGCAGCGATTCGGGACTATTCCTTCCATTGTAGAACAAATCATATCCATTGCGAAAAATAATAGCAGTTGCGCTAAAGCGACTTTGAAAACCTCAATCATAACACTGGTTATTGATAATCACAATAGAAATCTAGCCATGTTGGCTATTCAAGATTTGAATAATATAATCCGGTATGAAAAGCTCAATCATTCAATATCATCATGAAAATCCAGCCAGTTTTGGCTATTAAAACTTTGAATGCCTCATTGGTTGACAAGTAAATCCGGAATTTTTATAACCCGGTGCCTTATAGCCTTTGAGAAAAATCCAGAACAGATAATCATTTTGTAGCATCAAGTTTGGTAATGAGCTTGAACTTAATCATTTATATGTCATGTTTCTGCAAATCCTGCAAAGAGTTTAAACACATATACCCTCGCGACTTAACGTCAAAAGCCAGGGAGGGTAACCACCCAAATGTAGTCTTATCCTGCACACAAGTAGATTACAAGATCCCTATGATCCTTTGAATGATACCGCCGGTTTATGTGACCCAGACAGTGAAGTTGATTCTGTAAGAGCCGGCACATATGATATTTGTGACAGCTCAAATACTTGCGATTGTATGAAAACAGATAAAAATTTTAAGGCTTATGATTCGAATACGATCAGTAAACCATTCCAAAGGGGTTAAGCTAAGGTTCGAATACGATCATATAGCCCCCAGTGGCGTTGGCGTTGCCGATCAAAGTGGGTATCGACAGCTATGTTCTCTTTGGTTTGAATATGACCCATGTTTGAGCATGAAGCCCCCAAATGACCATAAAAGTTGTTTAATGACGCTGATTCGAATACGATCCACGTCGATTCCCAAAGGGGTTGAGGTATGATTCGGATATGATCAAGAAGCCCACAAGTAGGTTCAGCAGTTTGCTAATCAAAAGGGTATCGACAGCTATGTTCTCTTTGGTTCGAATACGACCTATGTTTGAACAGGAAGCCCCCAAGTGACCATATAAGTTTTGACATTGCGCCGATCAAGAGTGTACTGATAGCTATGCTCGATGAGCAGGAAGCCCCCAAGTGATCATAATAAGATAAGCCATAATGCAGGATACCCAAGTTTGAACCGCGCAGCATGGCAGCAAGTTCTTTGGCAACCTTTAATTTTTCTGAGAACTCGAACTTGCGAGAGATTAATTCTTTTTGAACCGGAAGTTTAAAGCGGATGTGAAAAGCTTCAAAACTTTGTGAGAGATAAATTTACCTTGAACCGGATTTTGAGCCGGATTTAGCTTCAAAGCCTTGCAGCAAATAAATTTCCCTTGGACCTGTTTTTAAACCAGATATTGAGAGTGTCAGTGCTTTGTGGGAGAGAGATGTCTCTTGAACCGGATTTTAAACAGGAGTCCTTCTTTTTAAGGCGGAAATCTTCTGACGGCCTTTAAATTTTTTACCAATATAGCTGTAGCCTCTGGAACCGGGTTACCTTCCCTCCAATGACCCGGAGTTTCTTGAATCCATTGAAATCGGCTAATTTTGCCGAGCCATACCATTGTAGCCCCCGAGTCTCAAGCTGACTCGAAGTGTCGGCTTGAAATTCTCCATATTTAACCATAGCAGAAGTTGCATATCATTGGCATTGATAGCGCGATGTGAATCCAAAGAAGGTTGAGATGACTGCGGCGGGTTATAAATGATCCCGTATGGACCGTGTCAGCAACTCGGCCAATGGCTCCTTTCAACTGGTTGTTTGAAGTTAACCAAACCGTAGTGCGGCGACTTGTGCGCCTGCCCATTGAGCCATCCAGTGCAGACGGCGGCTAATAATACATGATAATTTGCCTCCAATTTGTTGGAAGAAAACCGGGCTTCCCAAGTAGTGACTTGCTCATACTCAATAAACAACTCATGCAGATAGGTGCAGCCCGATGTCTTGATGTAGACCAGGCCACGAGAGATGGACGGTAAAGACGACCGCAACATCTGAGGCGACACAGACAAATAAACCGGCCGTGGCGTTGTAAGCTGGTGCGGACGGGCAAGTTGTCCTCCTTTTTGTAAGCTGGCGTGGTCGCGGGAGACTGCCACGGCGTTGTGAGCCGGTGCGGGAGTCCGTTGAGTAACGACGACCACCTGTGCCCAAAGATGTTGGCGTGCCTCCATCTCCGCAGTATAATATCATTTTTTGTCATAAATAATTGCCCTGATTTGTTTGGACGACGGATGATCCGTTTATCGCGACATAAGTGGCTCAGGTAGACCAGCGACTCAATATAGTTCCGGCGGCTCAGGCAGACCGGCAACTTAATATAACCCCGGCGGCTCAAAGCGACAAGGGCGGCTCAACACGGCTCCGGCGGGTTGATGTAAATTAAGCTATACGGGCGGCGACTTGCGCACACCTGTTCTATCAGTAAGTGGGCACGGACGGCGGCACGTGATGGTACTAACGTACACTTCATAGGCACAATATGACACCATCTTTGCTGCACATAAAAATATACAGACCAAAGTAATTGTTCTTTGATGAAAACAATATGTTTAATAAAATAAACTTAGATGGATATCACCTGACATTTTCTTTTTCGAATGAAGTGACTGTACAGCAGTTTGACCGGGTGGCGGCCTTCACATCCAAACAACCGTGTATCCATGAATTTTTTAAGTGGGTCTTGCCCCATGAACAACGCATCAAACCTTGGGCGTCCTCTTCAATCTGGCCTTTGTATAAACAAGTAGTCCCTCCGTCCCAAAATAAGTGATTCAAAAATGAGTCAATCTTTCCCTACTAATAAAGCACGGAGTGCTTCTGCCCGTACGTCATTAAAAGTGCCCTCGAAGTTGGCAATAATTACCCACCAATGCCACCCGTAAGTGGCAAAAACGATTCATTTTTAATTTCTAATATCGCTCCAGGGTTCTGTTATTAAAAGTGGATACGATATAATAACACCAATGCATGAGTAGCGCGATGGCTGAGGCAACGATGCTCCACACAGGAGACCAGGGTTCGATCCCTGGTTCTCACGCTTTTTTCTCTTTCTTTTTACCAAGCGCAGTAATGGGCCAGCCCATGTGCGGGTCGTGGCGCCCCCTGTTTTCTATATCTTTTTTTTATTTCTATTTTGTTTTTTCCCTAAAAATAAATTTCGGATTGATGGCGCCCCCTATTTTTTATGTCTTTTTACTTTTTTATTTCTGTTTTGGTTTTTTATCTCAAAATTAATTTCGGATTTCCAAAATATCAAACAATTGCAAGTTCTGAAAAAAAGTAGGAAAATGGTAAACTGTTTGTGAACTTAAAAAATATTCTAAAAATCAAAAAATGTTCACGACTTAAAAAATTGCTCACAAATTATAAACAAATCACGATTTCTAATGATTTCATGAAATAAAAAATGTTCATGATTTTTTTAAATGAGCCAATATTCAAAGCATATTCAGGAATTTAAAAATCATGTCCATCAGCTTTTAGAAAATGTTCACAAAAATTAAAACACATCCGTAAATAATGAACAAAACTAATTGTAGGTTCCATAAAGGTTTTATTAGGAGATCTATATAGCTCGTTTTATGATTTTATTTAGTCCTTCGCGTTGGGTAAAAAAGGGTTTCCGTGTTTTGTACAACGCTGAACCCAACAAAATTGACATAACTTTCTAAGGGTTTGTTTTTGTAAGCTATATTAAAATGACTAAATGTCTATTTTGCTTCCATACACAGTTATGCTTATTTTCATATCACAATAGTGGTTATGGTAAACACCGCTACGCTAAGTCCAGACGAGACACTTTATTTATCAGTATAGCTCAGGCAGGGTCCGTCAATGCAGTTTGCTCAGCCACAAAATATTTTGTTGTGACGCCTTAAAAATCAAGTCTTGATGAGCATCATATTGTTCATTTTTGAAATTACATTTTAAAAGTGTCTTATCGCATCATGACATGATTTGTATATACTTTGTGAATTTGATTCATACTTTTTTATATCTACCACACATGTATAACTTGATAGTTTTTTTCCGTTGCAAGGCACGGACATTTCCAAAAATGTTCGCTAAATCAAAAAAAGTTTGTCAAATTCAATAACTATTCCACCCAATTTCTAAATATTTTCATCGATTATAGAATGTTTGCCAGTTCAGGAAAATTGCTTAAAAATGTTCACAATTTTTAAAAAATGTTTGTAAATAGCAAAAAATATTCATAAATTGAAAAAATGTTCTTGATTGTAGAAAATGTTCAGAAATTTGTAATAGTATGTTGTTTGCGATTTCAAATATGTGCATGAGTTTAACAAATTGTTCATAATTTCAAAATGTTCATGATTTCGAGAAATTGAGAGAGATATTGTATCTCGGTGATGCAACGAAATGTGATCATGACCATTTGAAATTATGAATTTTTTTCTCCCGTTGCAACGCACGGGCCCTTTTGCTAGTAGTAGTTCACGTGATCAAATCTCAAGTAAAAAAAAATAGAGAGAAGACCACGACCCGGAGAGGGACGTGGACGTTGGCACGTTTTCTATCCGCGGTTTCCATCCTGGGCCAAGCCTCGGATCGCCTCCGCTGTAGAAGAGCCGCCGTAGCGGCCTCCGCTTCTGTCCGGGGAGTTTACAACATTGATGCGGTCAAATTAGTGAAAGAGATTGATGTGGTCAGATTGCCCCAACGAAGTTACTGGTGTTACAACTACTACCATCAGTACTGCTGCTATGTGGAAAGCTCCATGCACGATTTCCAAACTTGATTGATGCTTTTGCAACTCCTACGTAAAGGCCAAGGAATTTACCAGCTCACAGTAAAGTGCTACTTACTACAAGTGCATCCAGAAGTAGCGCCCGTGGTTCATATGACCCGACCGTCACTACAGTCGTCATCCAATGTATTTCTGATCTGCTGCCATTGACACAATGTCGGCAACAGAGCAGATCCAACCTGACGATCCTGCAGTTTGTTCATGCCCAGTGACGCTGAGCCATCAGGCGCCCCTCTGTCCCGAGTCGCTTTCACTGCAAGCCGTCGTGGCCCTTCCTATGAGTCGCTCGGCCGGCCGCGAGCCAGCGGCCGCCTCTGTCGCCGACCGCAAGCCACCGCTTGCACCTCACCCTCACCCGGTCTCACTTCGCCCGCTGGCCTCCGAGTCCTCCAGTTGCCATCAAGTCACCGCGCCTCCGGCTTCCATGAGTCGCCGACCGCCGTCTTATGTTAAGAGCCGCCCTCGCTTCATACGCCGAAGCTACCGCTGGCTAGAGCTGCTGCTGCTCACCTCAGCAGAATCGCCATGACCCTCTGCGGTCTCCGCCTCTGCTGCCGAGCCCGCCAGCTCGCCCGCGTCGCGCCCTTACCACTGCTACTTTACTAGGCGCTTCTCCGCCGCCGTTGTGTTGAGCCGCCAGCGCCGGACCTCAAGTCCCTCAACTCCAAGTTGTTAAGCCGCTCCTGCCATGAAATAGCCTTGGCTGCTGTTGCTGTTTCCGATGAGCACCGATGAGCCGCCCCTACCATGAAATAGCCTCCGCGAGCGTTCCCACTGCCTTGGGCGTCACCGCAACGTACTGTGCCGAGCAACTGACGTGTGAGCGGCGTTGCAAGTTGCCAAGGATCAGGCTTTGAGGCTGAAAAAGTCAGTCACGGAGAACAAATTCAGTTGCGGAACAGTACTAGTTGAGTACTTCCTCCGTCCCAAAATAAGTGACTCAAAAATGACTCAACTTTGTACTAACTTTAGTATAAAACTAGCAAAAGGGCCCGTGCGTTGCAACGGGAGAAAAAAATTCATAATTTCAAATGGTCATGATCACATTTCGTTGCATCACCGAGATACAATATCTCTCTCAATTTCTCGAAATCATGAACATTTTGAAATTATGAACAATTTGTTAAACTCATGCACATATTTGAAATCGCAAACAACATACTATTACAAATTTCTGAACATTTTCTACAATCAAGAACATTTTTTCAATTTATGAATATTTTTTGCTATTTACAAACATTTTTTAAAAATTGTGAACATTTTTAAGCAATTTTCCTGAACTGGCAAACATTCTATAATCGATGAAAATATTTAGAAATTGGGTGGAATAGTTATTGAATTTGACAAACTTTTTTTGATTTAGCGAACATTTTTGGAAATGCCCGTGCCTTGCAACGGAAAAAAACTATCAAGTTATACATGTGTGGTAGATATAAAAAAGTATGAATCAAATTCACAAAGTATATACAAATCATGTCATGATGCGATAAGACACTTTTAAAATGTAATTTCAAAAACGAACAATATGATGCTCATCAAGACTTGATTTTTTAAGGCGTCACTACAAAATATATTGTGGCTGAGCAAACTGCATTGACGGACCCTGCCTGAGCTATACTGATAAATAAAGTGTCTCGTCTGGACTTAGCGTAGCGGTGTTTACCATAACCACTATTGTGATATGAAAATAAGCATAACTGTGTATGGAAGCAAAATAGACATTTAGTCATTTTAATATAGCTTACAAAAACAAACCCTTAGAAAGTTATGTCAATTTTGTTGGGTTCAGCGTTGTACAAAACACGGAAACCCTTTTTTACCCAACGCGAAGGACTAAATAAAATCATAAAACGAGCTATATAGATCTCCTAATAAAACCTTTATGGAACCTACAATTAGTTTTGTTCATTATTTACGGATGTGTTTTAATTTTTGTGAACATTTTCTAAAAGCTGATGGACATGATTTTTAAATTCCTGAATATGCTTTGAATATTGGCTCATTTAAAAAAATCATGAACATTTTTTATTTCATGAAATCATTAGAAATCGTGATTTGTTTATAATTTGTGAGCAATTTTTTAAGTCATGAACATTTTTTGATTTTTAGAATATTTTTTAAATTCACAAACAGTTTACCATTTTCCTACTTTTTTTCAGAACTCGCAATTGTTTGATATTTTGGAAATCCGAAATTAATTTTGAGATAAAAAACCAAAACAGAAATAAAAAAGTAAAAAGAAATAAAAAATAGGGGGCGCCATCAATCCGAAATTTATTTTTAGGGAAAAAACAAATAGAAATAAAAAAAAAGATATAGAAAACAGGGGGCGCCCCGACCCGCACATGGGCTGGCCCATTACTGCGCTTGGTAAAAAGAAAGAGAAAAAGCGTGAGAACCAGGGATCTAACCCTGGTCTCCTGTGTGGAGTATCGTTGCCTCAGCCATCGCGCTGCTCATGCATTGGTGCTATTATATCGTATCCACCTTTAATAACAGAACCCTGGAGCGATATTAGAAATTAAAACCGAATCGTTTTTGCCACTTACGGGTGGCATTGGTGGGTAATTATTGCCAACTTCGAGGGTTGTTTTTATGACGTACCACCAGAAGCGATGCGTGGTTTATTAGTAGGTAAAGACTTGAAGTAGTATTTTTCCCTCGATCTTCACTTCATGCTCGTGGAAGTAGCAGAAACAGCATATATTGATATGCCTCGGGACTTGATGCACGTGTATATGACCATACATACGAACGTCCGGATGATTACGCGTGTGCGTTTGTGCCATTGGTGACCCGGCGATTTGATGGAGCGCCGCAGTAGCAAAGATCGATTTTCTCTTTGTCTCAATGTACTGCAAACCGCGGCAGCGGGTGCGCAAATGCAACCCTAATCTTCCTTGACATATACGCCGCCTCCAAAGTTAATTATGTTCCAGATCACCAAACGAACGAACTTGTTGGCTCTTCCTTATCCGACGAAATCGCGAGCTCCTCGAACCCTAGAAGAGATCCCTTCAAGAACTCAACACCACCGTGCGCAGGCCTCACGGTGGGCGCCAACTGTCGTGGAATTGTCACGGCAGATGTCCTTAGTGTCAGGACTTAGTCGCGAGGCCAACGCATCTATGTGGTAGCTTGAGAGGGGTTGATCGGGATGAGAGATGCAACACACAAGACGAGGATTTAGACAGCTTCGGGACCTGGAAAACATCATCTGGTAATAACCCTACATGTTGTTTGAGGCTAGGTCTCATTATGCTCATGTGGGAGTCGCCGCATAAGCCGGCTCCTCCTTTGTGTCTAGCCCTAAATATTGTTTCTTGTTACTTCCCCCCTCTTGAGGTGCCCCGCCCCTCCTTATATATGTTAGAGGGGCGGGTTACATGTGGAGTCCAAATAGGATTAGGACTAGCCTATCTTCTACTACAAGCCGGATACAAGTCCGGGTCTTGATTCCTTGTAAGTGAGATATTCCTCACGCCTTTCCTCTTAAGCCAGCGTACCATAACGTAAGCCGGCCTTCTGGGCCTTGAGCCTCCTGGGCCCCCGGGTCTTGTTGCTCCTCTGATCCGCTTGCCAGGTCACCCATAAGCCGCCAAGATCGGGCGGGTCACTTAGTGTGTCGTCCAGTCAGGGCGGGTCATTAGTGAGTCACCAAGTCCGGCTGGGTTATACTTCCGGTTGGGTTACACCGCGGGGTATATCCCCGACAGAACTCTCCCTCAAAGGTCGGCTGGATCGGAGTTCGAGGGACGTCATCGAGCTGAACGTGTGCAGAACTCGGAGGTGTCGTGTGTTCGGTACTTGGATCGGTCGGATCGTGAAGACGTACGACTACATCAACCGCGTTGTCATAACGCTTCCGCTTTCGGTCCACGAGGATACGTGGACAACACTCTCCCGTCTCGTTGCTATGCATCACCATGATTTTGCGTGTGTGTAGGAATTTTTGAAATTACTATGTTCCCCAATAGGGACTGCCTACTCGAGGTTCAAGATCCCATTGAGCTGCAACGATGGCGCCTCATGCACCTTCACGAAGCAGAGTGGCACCGCCAAGCTACTGAGGATGGCCTCATTGAAACTATGGGACGAGGCCACCATGACTAAGCGACAGACGGTCGAGGCATTGACAACAGTGATAACCCGCCAGTATAGGGGATCGCAACAGTTTTCAAGGGTAGAGTATTCAACCAAAATTTATTGATTCGACACAAGGGGAGCCAAAGAATGTTCTCAAGTATTAGCAGTTGAGTTGTCAATTCAACCACACCTCGATAACTTAGTATCTGCAGCAAAGTATTTAGTAGCAAAGTAGTATGGAAGTAACGGTAACAATAGCAAAAGTAACAATAGTAGTTTTGTAGCCATTGTAACAGTGGCAACGGCAAACTAACTAAGCAAAGCACAATATGTGAAAAGCTCGTAGGCATTGGATCAGTGATGAATAATTATGTCGGATGTGATTCCTCATGTAATAGTTATAGCATAGGGTGACACAAAACTAGCTCCAGTTCATAAAGGTAATGTAGGCATGTATTCCGAATATAGTCATACATGATTATGGAAAAGAACTTGCATGACATCTTTTGTCCTACCCTCCCGTGGCAGTGGGGTCCTAATGGAAACTAAGGGATATTAAGGCCTCCTTTTAATAGAGAACTAGACAAAAGCATTAACACTTAGTGAATACATGAACTCCTCAAACTACAGTCATCACTGGTAAGTATCCCCATTATTGTCACTTCGGGGTTAACGGATCATAACACATAATAGGTGACTATGCACATGCAAGATAGGATCAATAACTCACATATATTCATGAAAACATAATAGGGTCAGATCTGAAATCAATGCACTCGAGCCCTAGTGACAAGCATTAAGCATAGCAAAGTCATAGCAACATCAATCTCAGAACATAGTGGATACTAGGGATCAAACCCTAACAAAACTAACTCGATTACATGGTAAATCTCATCCAACCCATCACCGTCTAGCAAGCCTACGATGGAATTACTCATGCACGGCGGTGAGCATCATGAAATTGGTGATGGAGGATGGTTGATGATGACAACGGCGATGGACTCCCTTCTCCAAAGCCCCGAATGGACTCCAAATCAGCCCTCCTAAGAGTTTTTTGGGCTTGGCGGCGGCTCCGTATCGTAAAACGCAATGAATCCTTCTTCTCTTATTTTTTTCTCCGCGAAAGCAAATATATGGAGTTGGAGTTAAGGTCGGTGGATGTACAGGGGGCCCACAAGGCAGGGGGGCGCACCCTAGGGGAGGGGGCGCGCCACCCACCCTCGTGACCACGGTGTGGGCCCCATGATGTTAATTCTTTCGCCAGTATTTTTTATTTATTCAGTTTTCGAAGGTAGAGTATTCAACCCAAATTTGTTGATTCGACACAAGGGGAGCCAAAGAATGTTCTCAAGTATTAGTAGTTGAGTTGTCAATTCGACCACACCTGGATAACTTAGTATCTGCGGCAAAGTATTTAGTATCAAAGTAGTATGGAAGTAACGGTGACAATAGCAAAAGTAACAATAGCAGTTTTATAGCAGTTTTATAGCAATTGTAACTAAGCAAAGAACAATATGTGAAAAGCTCGTAGGCATTGAATCAGTGATGGATAATTATGTCGGATGCGATTCCTCATGTAATAGTTATAACACAGGGTGACACAGAACTAGCTCCAGTTCATCAAGGTAATGTAGGCATGTATTCCGAATATAGTCATACATGCTTGTGGAAAAGAATTTGCATGACATCTTTTGTCCTACCCTCCCGTGGCAGTGGGGTCCTAATGGAAACTAAGGGATATTAAGGCCTCCTTTTAATATAGAACTGCACCAAAGCATTAACACTTAGTGAATACATGAACTCCTCAAACTACGGTCATTGTTGGGGATATAACTATATGTTTAAACCGCCCAGGAGGGGCCGGGTTACGCAAAGAAGACTCAAGCCCAATACCAAGCATGAAGACGGCGGTTCAATAGGGGGCTTAAGCCCATAGGCGACTTAAGGCCCGTTGTAGTAAACCGCCGTAATGGCATGACTTGTATCATAAGGTAGTTTTAACTAGTCAACGAGCCGGACGCTGTTTATAAGCCGGATGGGACTCTGTAAGCCGCAGGGCGTCCACCCGTGTATATAAGGGGAACACCTGCTGGCGGCTTAGGGCAAGAAACAACTCATCGAGAACCGGGCATAGCGTATCTCGCTCCCTGGTCATCGAAACATCAATACCAACCCAACTAGACGTAGGCCTTACCGTCACCGTAAGGGGCCGAACTAGTATAAAACCCTCTTGTGTCCTTTGTCCCGATTAACCCCTTCAAGCTTCCTAGTTGCGATGGCTCCACAACTAAGTCCTTTCACAAGGACATCTGACGTGACAATTCCATGACAGTTGGCGCCCACCGTGGGGCCAGCGCATGGTGGATTTGAGTTCTTGAAGGGCAACTTCGAAGGGCTCAAGGGATACGTAGTGGGACGGATGACCAAGAGTCGTCGCGGCAAGATCTACATCGACGATGAAGGCTGGGGCCCCGATGCCGGCTCAATTGAGTACGGGTACCGGGTCCCCTTCGGAGGGATCCACGTCTTCATCGGCCGGATTGGTGAGCCGGGGCCTGTGCCGAACAACTGCGCCGACCTTGTCGAGACGGCTCAGCGTGCGAAACCCGCCCGAGCTCAACCCGGCATGAAGCGTGTCTTTGTGGGCTGCGTCCACGGAGAAGAGCTTTCTGAAGGACCTGAAGATGGTGGTGAGACGGTCGTCCACTCTGACGGTGATTCGTCCGCCGGTTCAACAGATTCTCTGTATCAAGTTCAAGACGGCGTGCTCGGGGGCTGTTCCGATGGCTTCAGTATTCCGGACCCCTGTGAGTCGCTGAATTGGGCAGGAGTCTTCATGGCTGGGACTCAACCCGGCCAAAACTCTACAGCCGTGGCTGCAATTACGTCCGAGATAGGAGCGGCCGGGGCAGGAGGCCGTGTGTGCCCGCCGGCTCAAGTGCTGATAGACCTCATGGACAAGCTTACGACCCTGTTAACTGCCACGGTTTGCATACAAACAAAGATGAGCATGACGCAGAGGTAGCACGGGTACGTGAGGAGATAGCTCAGGCCAAGGAGGCCTTAGCAGCTGAGGATACTAGACTAGCTACGGAGCGGGCGGCTCTTGACGCCCGGGCACAACGGTTGCAGTCAGAGGCTTACCAGCTCATGACGAGCTTAAATGCATCCAATGAGGTAATGAGGAGGAGACACCAGAAGACCCAATCCCGGTTACCTCCGAATTACGACCCTTGGGTTCTTTTAGCAACACCCGGAGCCGGCCCAAGTAACCCGCCAGATGCCAATCAGTTTATGACATCCGGAGTAGGAGGACCGGCTCAGCGTCGAGAGATGCCACCTCCTCATGTGAGCATGGAACCACCGCGTTATGTGCCGATACTGGAGGGTCACTTTTCCATCCCCATGGAGAATTTAATCGCAACGTCGGCGGGTCTGACGGCTCTTCCAGTGGACGGTGATGATCCAACAGCGTTGGAGACCCGGAGGATCAGGGAGCTTGTCCAGACGGCCCAGGCTCAGCAAGAGACCTATTCTTATAGCCGGGATAGGATTCATTCAACCCCTCCGCCTTGGTTAGCACCGCCTCGTCAGAACCTAAGCCCGAGTTACAGCAGGCACATGGAGTCCGAAGCTTTGTCAAGCAACGCCCAACGCTGTGACCAACATGGTGGCTATAACCCGGTGCAAGACCGAGTACGTTAGGAGAACGAGCGGGCGGCTCAACAGGCGGCTCATCAGGATATTCCACAGTATCCAACAACTTCTACTGAGATGGGAGTAGCCACCAGAACCGGTGTGTTCCTTGTTTGATACCGGCTTTGCGCAACGTGCGCCTGCCCAAGGACTTCAAGGGACCTCGAAAGGTGCCGAATTACATGGCCGACTTACAGCTTGGAGCATGGATTGAGAGTTATGAGATGGCCATGGAGCTGTTGGAAGTCAGTGACGCGGCAATGGCTAAATACTTCACCATGATGTTAGATGGAACGACCCGATCTTGGTTAAAAAGTTTACCACCCAATTCCATTGGTTCGTGGGAGGAGTTAAAAGCCCGTTCATCCAGAACTTCAAGGACACCTGTAAGCAATCTATGTCAATCATGGACTTGACGAATTGTAAGCAGGGGGAGGGTGAATATACCACCCATTGGGTATGCCGGGTCAAGGAGATAATTCATTCATCTGATAAGATGGATGCCGGCTCTGCAGTCCTTCTATTGGAGAAGAATTGCAGCTTCGAGCCACTGAGGCAGAAACTGGGGCGCCTTAAACGTGGCTGCAAGGATATGGGTACATTAATGGCGGCTCTAGTCAAATATGTCGATTCTGATAGTACCAAAGATCCCGTGTCTGACGATGAAAAGATAGGGAAGGGAAAACAAAACGGCAATGGAAAGGGCCAACAGCACAACCCGATGAATCCAAGCGGCAATAAGCGTAAGGCGGACGGCAACCCGGAATTTGTGGCCAACGCTAATACACAGGGTAACAATCAGAGACGTAAGGGTAAGTGGCCTCGATCCGGCGGGTTATACACCTTTCTTCATGGTTTATGGAGCAGAGGCAGTCTTGCCAAGTGATATCCGGCATGATGCGCCCCGTGTGGCGGCTTACGTTGAGGCTGATAATGAAAGAGCTCGACAGAAGGCACTTGACTTGTCGGATGAGGAGCGAGACTTGGTAATAGCCCGCTCAGCGATTGACCAGCAAGACCTTCGTTGCTATCATAGCCGCCGGGTCAAAAGCAGAACCTTTCAGGAAGGCGACTTAGTGCTCCGGCTCATCCAGGATCAGTCTGATATGCACAGGCTGTCCCCTCCTTGGGAAGGACCCTTTGTGGTCAGCAAGAATCTGAACAGCGGGTCATATTACCTCATTGATATTCGAGAGCACAAAGACTCACGTAAGTCGGAGAAGGAGAATCACCGGCCGTGGGATATAACCCATCTTCAGCCTTACTATACTTAAGGCACCGGCTCTCAAGATGTATATATTTTGACGATATATAAAATAATAAAGCAGGACCTCTGTCCTTTTTTACCTCAAATGTTTATGTCTTCTTTATCAGGTGATGGACACTACCAACAGGGAGCGGATCGTATCTGAATCCGGCTTTCCCTTTGGTCCGGCTTATGATCATATCTGAATCTAGCCATGGTCACTTGGGGGCTTCCTGTTCAAACATAGGTCATATTCGAACCAAACAGAACATAGTTGTCGATACCCGCTTGATCGGCATACTGCCAAACCCACTTGGGGGCTTCTTGATCATATTTGAATCACAGCTTAACCCCTTTGGGTCTGACGTGGATCGTATACGAATCAGCGTCATTAAACAAATCTTATGGTCACTTGGGGGCTTCCTGTTCAAACATAGGTCGTATTCGAACCAAAGAGAACATAGCTCTCGATACCCATTTGATCGGCATCGCCAAGCCATTGGGGGCTATATGATCGTATCCGAATCTTAGCTTAACCCCTTTGGAACGTTTACTGATCGTATTCGAATCAGAAGCCTATAAATTATTTTGACTATCTTGAGACCTTGTGAAAACATTATGAGATGTTTTTTGTCTTTCTGGTTTAATATTGGTCACACCAGGTTGTTAAGTACCAGGTGAGCATCAAGTCAGCAGGAAAGATTATCCAAGGATTGCAGGGAATTTTGCTTGTTTTATGTGCAGAATTCGGCAAGCAAAATTAACACGCCAAGGAAATCAAAGTCAGAAATATATAGCAGTGGCGGCTTACGTAAGTGTTAAAGCGCTAGGAACATGCGTGAAGGCATGACAAACATTGGAAAGTTTTTTCTACCCTATCACAAGACTCCTCGAGTCTGAATAAATGAGGCATTGTTTTTTGCAAAACACCTGGCGATTCACTACTTCGGCGGGCTTGAAGTCTGCGGGTTATCCTTCTCCACTTCTCCGTCGGCTGTTTTGGTCCTGGAAAGTTGATGAGGCCCAGTCAATGCCACTCAAAGCTTCAAACTCAGCTTCATCATCTATTAAACCGGCTGGGTCCACTTCAGGGGCAAAAGTATGCTTACAAATTGGAGGGATCAGGCTGATTTGATCATATGGAGTGTTTGGAATTCTACGGTTTTCACTGTCATAAGCCGGCGCATGCTTGCTAAGGTCAGTGTCATTTCCAATAAGGGTTGTCACGGGACGTATGGCTTTGACGCAGGTGGTGAAATCATGGTCGTCAAATACAGTGTCGTCTTCCTTCAGACTTGGGTATCCAAGGGCAAGGTCGGCCAGGTCTAGTTCTGGGAGCCATGCTTTTGCCCGGCTCAATGCGGCTACGGCCCCGGCTCTTGAGGATGCCCGCCTTAAGTCTTGGATCCGCTGAGGCAGGAAAGCGAGGCTCTTCAACACGTCTTGCAGAAGGCGTGGAGGAGGGCTTGATAAGGCTACAACGGACAAAACACGTTGTGATCCGGAGTACAGTTGTTCCACTAAGGTATAAACTGCTTTAAGCTTGATCAGCATGTTTTGTTTAAGGTTGGTACTCCTGGGGCCTGTATGTACACAAATATAACAGTCAGCCGGAAGTAATTATTACAATAGTCATTGAAAGGTTACAATGTTTGAGGTTTTGTACAGTAACTTACCGAAGATGGCTGAGACCATTTGAGATATCTGCCGTCTTAAGTCGGACAGCTCGGTTGTTGCCTCGGCAAGAGATGTTTCTGCTGTCTCGACCCGAGTCACCAGTGAAGCCTTCTCATTAGCCTAAGCTTTCTTCTCCGACTCAAAATTCTTCTTCAGCTTCTCATTTTCAGAGACACCAAATTCAAATTTGGAATTAGCCTTCTGAGTCTCAAGTTCTTGAGTTTCCAGACGACTCTTCATGACAGCAAGCTTCGATTCAAACTGACTTATGGTGGCCTGCATTGACACCAGGTTATGGTAAGGATTATAGTAAGGTAACATTCAAGTCCCAAGCACTTTACAAGTAAAGATACTTGGCACTTGGGGGCTAATGTATGCTGAACAATTTTAAACTTATCATACTGGGTCACACATATTAAGTCTCAAGCACTTTACAAGTAAAGATACTTGACACTTGGGGACTAATGTATATTGCAAATTTACAACTATCATGTTATAACCGGGTTAAATATATTCTCTTTGAACCGGCTCAATTAATAAGTAAAGCAGATTTCTAAGTCTACAACATATTTATTCATAAGCGATAGACTTGGGGGCTGGTGCAGTATGTAAGACTCAGGTAAAAAGTATAAGTTATACCTCAGATTTGTGTTGTATTTGTTTTACCATGTCAATTTCCAGGTCACGGCTATTATGCACTTGATTCAGATAGCCCGAGACTATATCACCAATACTTAAGTGAGTGTAATCAGTAATGTCCTGCTTGGCTTTTCGGCGTTCGGCAAGTTCCTCCTTGGCGGAACATTTGGCAAGAACGGTAGGCCGCCCTAGTTCAACAAACTGAGACCTCACAACCTCAACTTCCGGTTCATTTGTCTTGACCGGGCTAGGAGTCTCCGGGTCATTTATGTTAAGAGTATCTTCGGCAAGCGGATCAGAGGTTGGCACTGGAATATCAGAAGCTGGATCAGGCGGCGGCTTATGGGTAGAGCTGTCTGGAGCAGACGCATTAATCACCGGTTCAGTTACAATCGGGTCTTGAGACGGCTTATTCTTCTTCGCCCTCTTGCTGGGTGTCACTTGCATGCTGTTAACAAAGGCAAAAGGATGAATACGCATGGGTAAAGTAAAGTTCAAGGTACGTAAGGTTACATTACCCGGGAGCAATTTGAAAGCCGACATGTTCGACTGCATGGATTCACCGGAAGTAGGAGAGGTATCCTGATAGTTGGAGTCAGACGAATTGAGAGGATGACGAATTAAGCCTGCTAAAGGTAAAACAGAACGTAAATCGGAGATAACCTCAGTCCGACGTTTCCTGGTTACGTCAGGTAAGCCGGAGGAAAGTTCCGCATCCTTATTGTTCCGGGTCTGCCTCCGGTTCTCAAGCTGTTGTTGCTTCAAAAGAAATTGAGGATCTTGATAAGCAAGAGCATGTGAAAATCTTACTTTCCGGGTCACCCTTCGGATCTTTTGCTTTGGCAAAGGCTCTGAGTTGGAGGAGATTATAGTTACCTCTTCATTGGCTGCTTCACTGTTCCCCGTATCCTCCTGAAGGGATAGAATGTCAGACATGTAATAACAAGGGAATTAAGAGAATTTAGAGATTACCTCTTCATCATCCGAAGAACTATCTTCCAATATGAGTAAGTCGGAGGCGCTGGGTTTCTTCTTCTTTGAGGTTCCCGTCTTGGCGGCTTTCCTTTCGGCTTTCTTGGTTCTCTTGGCTTGTTTGGCAGCCTCATGGTCGTATTTGACCTTCCAGAAGTTATCATCGGCCTTTGGAAAAAGATAAGGAATTATGAGTACCAAAAAAGGGTATAATATAGAAAAGAGTATTTATTAAGATTGATAACTTACTGTAGGAGTCGGGTTCTTCTTGCAAAAGAGAAGTAAGCCAAAGGCGTTACTCGTCACAGTGCCCTCCTTCAGCAGCGACTGGGTCGTAGCATCCACCACATCATCTGGTAAGTCGTCAGAACTATGGCGTAACAGGTCATCCTTTTCGCTTGTATAAGTACACATTAAGCCGGAACGGCGGCTTAATGGAAGTACTCGCCAAGAAACCCAGACTCGGACCAGATCGATGTCGTTTAAACCATTTCCCAAGAGAGCTTTAATCTTCTTGATGGTAGGATTGAGAGGCAGACGTTCAACGGCTGTCAGTTTGTCTGGTAGCAGATGGTTGGACTCAAGGCGCAGGGCGCGAAAGCCGGGCAGAGGCTTCTCATCAGCCGGAGAAGTGTCCTGACAATAGAACCATGTTTGGTTCCAAGATTTTGGGTGACTCGGCAGCTCAACATAAGGAAAAAGACAGTCTCTCCGTCGCTGGATCGAGATGCCACCAAGCTCAAGACTAGGCCCGTTGGCCCGTTCATTTTGCCGATTCATGTAGAAAAGTTCCCTGAACAATAGCAGACTTGGCTCTTCTCCCAGGTACACCTCGCAGAAGACTTGGAAATTGCAAATATTTGACACAGAATTGGGTCCAATGTCTTGAGGTCTAAGGTCAAAGAAATTCAAAACCTCCCTGAAGAATTTTGAGCCTGGAGGAGCAAATCCCCGGCTCATATGATCCGTAAAAATTATTACCTCCCCTTCTTTGGGTTGAGGCCTCTCTTCAGACGGGTCGGGGGAACGATAAGACATGACCTCCTTTTTTGGCAGATGGCCAGATTTCAAGCACTCGGCCAGTTTGCTCTTGGTAACTATGGATGGGACCCAATTGCAAGTTATAGGGGCCTTGGTAGCCTTGGGAGCCATGACAACAATTGGCCTATGGAAAGATAAGAAGATCCGGTTCAATTTTAACCCGGGAGAAAAATCCTAGTTATTCAAGGTGGCGGCTTAATGAGGGGCCTAATGATATAAGGATGACTGTGCAACACTATTTAAGCCGCTACAAGTATCAAGAGCAGTTCAAAATTCTTCAGGTCATGAGGAGCAACTAAGGTTCTGTGTCATTTATTTAAGCCAGACACCTCGACAGTTGTGTTTAAGGGCATTTACCAAAAGAAGTTGTCCGGGTGATAAAAACAAGTTTCACAGATGATAGCTATTATTCTGGATCAAATTATTGCTCTGAAAAGAAAATTTTCTAGACCTAAAAACAGGGCAGAGAAGTTCATACACTCGAAGACGGTTTCCAAACAAGGGAAATGAGATCTGTTTCTATGCAAGATAAACACAAACAATTAACGCAGTAGTTCTACGTGGTTTTTACGATCTAAACAGGGCATTGGAGGTAAAAACTAGCGAGGGTTTGCGTCAGGCGGTGATGAATGCCGACGAACTCAACAGAGTTCCAATGCAGATCTAAGAAAGGGAAGGAGAGGAACTCACAGATGGGAATGAGCTGCGGAGGTTCGCTGTCGATTTCTGGTCAGAGTCAGGTTGATGCAGCGGCCTGAGTCAGTGAAGACGAGGGGTTCGACGACGGCAGCGGCGGAGCTCGAGAGGAAGCAGGAGGAAGAAGACGACTAAAAGAGGGAAGAGTTGAAGACCTAAATTGCGCCTATTTATAGGGAGAGTATAACTGAGACGACGCGGGAAACGAGGATATAAGATTTATTATCCAGCGGCCCGACGCCTCGATTTTCGGAATAGTCAATAAAGCAGAGATCCGTTGAAGGATACGATGGAATAGAAAAGGAATTTAAGAGAGGATGCCGTCATGCCAGGTTTACAAGGATCCAGAAGATGATGTCATGGAGGGTTAAAGAAAACCTTCTGCACAGTCAGAAGACTGAAAATTTATTCTTTAAAGGTATTTTAAGATTGACATGAACAGGTTCAAATCAATCTGGGGCCTAATGTTGGGGATATAACTATATGTGTAAACCGCCCAGGAGGGGCCAGGTTACGCAAAGAAGACTCAAGCCCAAGACCAAGCATGAAGACGGCGGTTCAATAGGGGGATTAAGCCCACAGGCGACTTCAGGCCCGTTGTAGTAAACCGCCGTAATGGCATGACTTGTATCATAAGGTAGTTTTAACTAGTCACCGAGCCGGACACTGTCTATAAGCCGGCCGGGACTCTGTAAGCCGCAGGGCATCCACCCATGTATATAAGGGGACGACCTGCTGACGGCTTAGGGCAAGAAACAACTCATCGAGAACGGGGCATAGCGTATCTCGCTCCCTGGTCATCGAGACATCAATACCAACCCAACTAGACTTAGGCCTTACCTTCACCGTAAGGGGCAGAACTAGTATAAAACCCTCTCGTGTCCTTTGTCCCGATTAACCCCTTCAAGCTTCCTAGTTGCGATGGCTCCACAACTAAGTCCTTTCACGAGGACATCTGACATGACAATTCCACAACAGTCATCACTGGTAAGTATCCCAATTATTGTCACTTCGGGGTTAACAGATCATAACACATAATAGGTGACTATAGACTTGGAAGATAGGATCAAGAACTCACATATATTCATGAAAACATAATAGGGTCAGATCTGAAATCATGGCACTCGGGCCCTAGTGACAAGCATTAAGCATAGCAAAGTCATAGCAACAGCAATCTCAGAACATAGTGGATACTAGGGATCAAACCCTAACAAAACTAACTCGATTCCATGGTAAATCTCATCCAACCCATCACCGTCTAGCAAGCCTACGATGGAATTACTCACGCACGGCGGTGAGCATCTTGAAATTGGTGATGGAGGATGGTTGATGATGACGACGGCGATGGATTCCCCTCTCCGGAGCCCCGAATGGACTCCAGATCAGCCCTCCTGAGAGTTTTTAGGGCTTGGCGGCGGCTCAGTATCGTAAAACGTGATGAATCCTTCTTCTCTTATTTTTTTCTCCGCGAAAGCAAATATATGGAGTTGGAGTTGAGGTCAGTGGACGTACAGGGGGCCGACGAGGCAGGGGGGGTGCACCCTAGGGTCATTCCGAGAACTTTTATTTTTGCACAAAAATAACATCATGGTAGTTCTGCTGAAAACAGCGTCAGTCCGGGTTAGTTCCATTCAAATCATGCAAGTTAGAGTCCAAAACAAGGGCAAAAGTGTTTGGAAAAGTAGATACGACGGAGACGTATCAATTCCCCCAAGCTTAAACCTTTGCTTGTCCTCAAGTAATTCAGTTGATAAACTGAAAGTGATAAAGAAAAACTTTTACAAACTCTGTTTGCTCTTGTTGTTCTAAATATGTAAAGCTAGCATTCAAGTATTCGGCAAAGATTATAACTAACCACATTCACAATAACACTTAGGTTTCATGTTTACTCATATCAATGGCATAATCAACTAGCTAGCTATAATAATAGAACTCGGATGACAACACTTTCTCAAAACAATCAAAATATGATATAATAAGATGGTATCTCGCTAGCCCTTTCTAAGACCGCAAAACATAAATGCAGAGCACCTTTAAAGATCAAGGACTGACTATACATTATAATTCATGGTAAAAGAGATCCAGTCATAGTCATACCCAATATAAACTAATAGTAATGCATGCAAATGACATCGGTGCTCTCCAGCGGGTGCTTTTTAATAAGAGGGCGATGACTCAACATAAAAGTAAATAGATAGGCCCTTCACAGACGGAAGCAGGGATTTGTAGAGGTGCTAGAGCTCGATTTTTAAAACAGAGATAATAGCATTTTGAGCGGTATACTTCCATTGTAAACATAACAACCATGAGATCTCAATATCATCCACGCTACACACATATAGGCCGTTCCCAAACAGAATGGTAAAGTTTTATACTCCCCCTCCACCAACAATCATCAATCCATGGCTTGCCCGAAACAATGGGTGCCTCCAACTAACAACAATCCTGGGGGAGTTTTGTTTAATGATTTTGATTTGATTTGAGCATGGGACTGGGCATCCCGGTGACCATCCATTTTCTTGTGAATGAGGAGCGGAGTCCACTCCTCTTGAGAATAACCTGCCTAGCATGGAAGATACAGACAACCCTAGTTGATACATGAGCTGTTCGAGCATACAAAACAGAATTTCATTTGAAGGTTTGGAGTTTGGCACATACAAATTTACTTGGAACGACAGGTAGATACCGCAAATAGGAAGGTATGGTGGACTCATATGGAATAACTTTGGGGTTTTTGGAGTTTGGATGCACTAGTAGTATTCCCGCTTAGTACAAGTGAAGGCTAGAAAAAGATTGGGAAACAACCAACTGAGAGAGAGACAACAGTCATGAACATGCATTAAAATTAATAGACACTGAGTGCAAGCATGAGTAGGATATAATCCACCATGAACATAAATATCATGAAGGCTATGTTGATTTTGTTTCAACTACATGCGTGAACATGTGCCAAGTCGAGTCACTCAATTCATTCAAAGAAGGATACCACCCTATTATACCACATCACAACCATTTTAATAGCATGTTGGCACGCAAGGTAAACCATTATAACTCATAGCTCATTAAGCATGGCATTAGCAACTATAATCTCTAATTGTCAATCCAAACATGTTTATTCATAATAGGCTGAATCAGGAACGATTAGTTGATCATATTTACAAAAACAAGAAAGGTCGAGTTCATACCAGCTCCTCTTATCCCAATCATTTCATCATATATCATGATCATTGCCTTTCACTTGCACGACCGAACGATGTGGATAATAATAGTGCACGTGCATTGGACTAAGCTGGAATCTGCAAGCATTCATTTCGAGAGAGAAGACAAAGTAATATGGACTCTTGGTTAAAGTAAATCAATTATGCATATGAGAGCCACTTAGACATTTTCATAATGGTCTTCTCCTCTCGACCCCCAAAGGAAAAGAAAAGAAATAAAACTATTTACACGGGAAAGCTCCCAACAAGCAAAAAGAAGAACGAGAATTTTTGAGTTTTTCTTTTAATTATTACTACCACAGGCATGGAAATTAAACTAACTTTTTTTTGGTTTTTCTGAAGGTTTATCTAACACACAAGAAGAAAGCAGGAAAATAAATTAAACTAGCATGGATAGTACAATGAAAGAGTATGAGCACCGACACTAGAATGAGTGTATGAACATGAATGTAAAGTCGGTGAGGAATACATACTCCCCCAAGCTTAGGCTTTTGGCCTAAGTTGGTCTATGGCCATGGGTAGCCTGGCTGATATCCGTAGTTGTAACTGGGGTCGTACTGAGATGCAACAGCCATTGCCTCCTGAGATGCAGCCTGGTGGCGAGCTGCTTCCATCCTCCTCTCGTACTCATTCGCCTCCTCCCTGGTGATAACATATCTTCTTTTGGGTTGATAATCAAAAAGGGTAGGAGCAGGGAGAGTAATATGGATAGCACATCGTCTGTCAGATATTAGTCGATACTGGAGGAATTGTTCATTCCTCTCAAGAAAATGGTGACTAACCATGGCATTATAATCTAAATAAGCAGGAAGCAACTCCGTATCATTTTCATGTGTAGGTATATCAAGATAATTGGCAACACGGGTCGCATAAATTCCTCCAAACAAATCTCCAGCTAAACCATTATGATGCAACCTACGTGCAACAATTGCCCCCAAGTTGTATTGTTTGTCACCTAATACAACACTTTTGAGAACACAAAGATCAAGAACACACATGTGACATGCTTCATCTTTACCGTTAATGCATCTACCAATGAATAGAGTAAAATAATGTATAGCAGGAAAATGAATGCTCCCTATGGTAGCTTGTGCTATTTCTCTAGATTCTCCCACAGTAATACTAGCAAGAAAGTCTTTATATTCAGATTTACGAGGTTCGTTGACACTTCCCCACTGCGGGAGTTTACAAGCAGTAGTAAAATCTTCTAAGTCCATGGTATATGATTTATCATAAATATCAAATAGGACACTTTGAGAATTGCGCGAGGATGTAAATTTAAATCTTCTCACGAATGAATCAGTTAAATATTGGTATTAAGGGCACTTATCTTGCATGAATTCCTCAAGGTCAGTATTACGCACATATGCATCGAATTCATCCTTGATGCCCGCTTCGACCATAAACTGCTCTGACGGCCATTCGCAAGGCCGCACGTCAGCTTCCCTTGGTGGGTTGTCATCCTGCTCACGTATTGCGAGCCGGGATCATTTCTTCCTTGAAGAACCACCTTGGTACATTTTCCTGAACATATTTCTTCCTCTACGAAATTTTTGAAATTTTTAGTGACTCAAAATAAAAGTGAACAAAACTAAATAAGATTGGTAGCAACTACTCCCACAAATGCCTAGAGCCTCTATCATGCACTAGAATTACTTGGGACCTCATAAATTTAACATGCAAGCTCAAGAACAAGGTCACCTAAGCAGCAAGAATTTGCAATGAATAAAGCACTAGAACAAAAACTAATTGGATCATTGGAGGAGTCACATACCAAGGAACAATCCCCCAAAGCAGTTTTGTGAATGGAGCTTTGAGGAAGGAGATCGAAAATGGCTGCAAAATGAGCTAGAACTCATGCTTGAGTTAGGCAGTGATTTTTTTCGGAGGAAGAAGAAGTGTGTGGGTGCAGGAATAAGTGGAGGGGAGCCACCGTGGGCCCATGAGGCAGGGGGTGCGCCCTGTAGGGGTGGGCGCGCCCTGGACCCTCGTGGCCAGGTGCTTGCTCCCCTGCTGTGTTCTCAGTGCCAAATATTCTCAAATATTCTAGAAAAAATCATATTAAATTGGCATGACATTTGGAGAACTTTTATTTTCGGGATATTTTTATTGCATGGATAATTCAGAAAACAGATAAAATATACTATTTCTACTTTATTTATTTCTAAGTAACAGAAAGTAAAGAGAGGGTATAGAAGGTTGTGCCTTCTAACTTCATCCATCTCATGCTCATCAAAAGGAATCCACTAACAAGGTTGATCAAGTCTTGTTAACAAACTCATTCCGAATCACATGAAATCGGAGAAATTTCGAAGTGACACTAGGTTACCTCAACGGGGATATGAACATCCCCAATAATAAGAATATCATAATTTTTCTTTGCTGTAGGAAGAGGAAATTCAAAACCTCCAAATATAATTGATGGAATTTTCCCAATAGAATTTATGTTGTGAACTTGAGGTTGTTTCCTCGGGAAGTGTACCGTATGCTCATTACCAATAACATGAAAGGTGACATTGCCTTTGTTGCAATCAATAATAGCACCTGCAGTATTTAAAAAAGGTCTACCAAGGATAATCGACATACTGTCGTCCTCAGGAATATCAAGAATGACAAAGTCTGTTAAGTTAGTAACATTCGCAACAATAACAAGCACGTCCTCACAAATGCCAACAGGTATAGCAGTTGATTTATCGGCCATTTGCAAAGATATCTCAGTAGGTGTCAACTTACTTAATTCAAGTCTACGGTATAAGGAAAGAGGCATAACACTGACACCGGCTCCTAAATCACATAAGGCAGTTTTAACATAATTTCTTTTGATGGAGCATGGTATAGTGGGTACTCCGGGATCACCAAGTTTCTTAGGTATCCCACCCTTAAAGGTATAGTTAGCTAGCATGGTGGAGATTTCAGCTTCAGGTATTTTTCTTTTATTTGTAATGATATCTTTCATGTATTTAGCATAAGGGTTCGTCTTAAGCATATCGGTTAAGCGCATACGTAAGAAAATAGGTCTAATCATTTCAGCAAAGCGCTCAAAGTCCTCATCATCCTTTTTCTTGGATGGTTTAGGAGGAAAAGTCATGGGTTTCTGAACCCATGGTTCTCTTTCCCTACCATGATTCCTAGAAACAAAGTCTCTCTTATCATAACGTCGATTTCTTGATTGTGGGTTATCAAGATCAACAGCAGGTTCAATTTCTATATCGTTGTTATTCCTAGGTTGAGCATCTACATGAACATCATTATTAGTATCATCATTAGATTCAAGTTCATCTCTAGATTGTGTTTCAGCGTCAGAGATAGAAATTTCATTAGGATTCTCAGGTGTTTCTACAATAGGTTCACTAGAAGCATGCAAAGTCCTATCATTTTTCGTTTTCTTCTTTTTAGAAGGACTAGGAGCATCTAAGTTATTTTTCTGAGAATCTTGTTCAATCCTCTCAGGGTGGCCTTCAGGATACAAAGGTTTCTGAGTCATTTTACCAGTTCCAGTAGCCACTCTGACAACAAAGTCATGTTTATTATTTAATTCATCAAGCAATTTATTCTAAGCCTTAAGTACTTGTTCAGCTTGAGTAGTGACCATAGAAACATGTTTACTAGTGTGTTTAAGTTCACCCTTAACTCTAGACGTATAATCACTCAAGCGTCCAATCATATAAGCATTATTTTTCAATTGTCTACTAACATAATCATTGAAATTTGCTTGTTTCTCCATAAAATCATCAAATTCATCTAAACATTGGCTAGCAAACTTAGTAGATGGGATTCCAAGTTTATCATATCTACAAAGAGAGTTTACCTTCACTACCTGTGTCGGGTTATCAAGACCTTGTATTTCTTTAGGTGGTATATTGAGGCCATGAATTTCTTCGACAGGAGGTAAATTTTTAACATTTTCAGCTTTAATACCTTTAACTTTCATAGATTTCTTTGCCTCTTGCATATCTTCAGGACCGACAAATAGAACACCTCTTCTCTTTGGAGTTGGCTTAGGAGTTGGTTCAGGAGGTGCCCAATTATTTTCATTTGTCAACATATTATTTAATAGCAATTCAGCTTGGTCGACTGTCCTGTCCCTAAAAACACAACCAGCACAACTATTCAAGTGTTCCTTGGAAGCATCGGTTAGTCCATTATAGAAGATATCAAGTATTTCATTTTTCTTAAGAGGATGATCACGCAAAGCATTAAGTAATCAGAGAAGCCTCTCCCAAGCTTGTGGGAGACTCTCTTCTTCGAGTTGCACAAAATTGTATATTTCCCTCAAGGCAGCTTGTTTCTTATGAGCAGGGAAATATTTAGCAGAGAAGTAGTAAATCATATCCTGGGGACTATGCACACAACCAGGATCAAGAGAATTAAACCATGTCCTAGCATCACCCTTTAATGAGAAAGGAAATATTTTAAGGATATAGTAATAGCGAGATTTCTCATCATTAGTAAACAGGGTGGCTATATCATTTAACTTAATAAGATGTGCCACTACAGTTTTAGATTCAGTGCCATAAAAAGGATCGGATTCAACTAAAGAAATAATCTCAGGATCAACAGAGAATTCATAATCCTTATCAGTAACAAAGATAGGTGAAGTGGCGAAAGCAGGGTCATGTTTCATTCTAGCATTCAGAGTCTTTTGTTTCAGCTTGGCTAATAATTTCTTAAGATCTGATCTATCATTGCAAGCAAGAAAATCTCTAGTAGTTTCTTCATCCATAACATAACCCTCAGGAACAACAGGCAATTCATATTTAGGGGGACAACCTTCATCATCAGTATCATCAATAATTAGTTTCAACAATTTCATTCTCCCTAGCCCTAGCAAGTTGTTCATCAAGAAATTCACCTAATGGCACAGTAGTATCAAGCATAGAAGTAGTGTCATCACAAGTATCATGCATAGCAGAAGTGGCATCATCAATAACATGTGACATATCAGAATTAATAACAGAAGCAGGTTTAGGTGTCGCAAGTTCACTCATAGCGGAAGGAGAATCAAGTGCAGAGCTAGATGGCAGTTCCTTAACTCCCCTCGTAGTTGAGGGATATATTTTAGTTCTTTGATCTTTCCAGTTCTTCATAGTGATCATCAGATATAAATCCCAAGTGACTCAAAGAATAGAGCTATGCTCCCCAGAAACGATGCCAGAAAATAGTCTTGATAACCCGCAAGTATAGAGGATCACAACAGTTTTCGAGGATAGAGTATTCAACCCAAATTTATTGATTCGACACAAGGGGAGCCAAAGAATATTCTCAAGTATTAGCAGTTGAGTTGTCAATTCAACCACACCTGGATAACTTAGTATCTGCAGCAAAGTATTTAGTAGCAAAGTAGTATGGAAGTAACGGTAACAGTAGCAAAAGTAACAATAGCAGTTCTGTAGTAATTGTAACAGTGGCAACGACAAAGTAACTAAGCAAAGCACAATATGTGAAAAGCTCATAGGCATTGGATCAGTGATGGATAATTATGTCGGATGTGATTCCTCATGTAATAGTTATATCATAGGGTGACATAGAACTAGCTCCAGTTCATCAAGGTAATGTAGGCATGTATTCCAAATATAGTCATACGTGCTTATGGAAAAGAACTTGCATGACATCTTTTGTCCAGCCCTCTCGTGACTGCGGGGTCCTAATGAAAACTAAGGGGTATTAAGTCCTCCTTTTAATAAAGAACCGAACCAAAGCATTAACACTTAGTGAATACATGAACTCCTAAAACTACAGTCATCACTGGTAAGTATCCCGATTATTGTCACTTCGGGGTTAACGGATCATAACACATAATAGGTGACTATAGACTCGCAAGATAGGATCAAGAACTCACATATATTCATGAAAACATAATAGGGTCAGATCTGAAATCAAGGCACTCGAGCCTTAGTGACAAGCATTAAGCATAGCAAAGTCATAGCCACATCAATCTCAGAACATAGTGGATACTAGGGATCAAACCCTAACAAAACTAACTCGATTACATGGTAACTCTCATCCAATCCATCACCGTCCAGCAAGCCTACGATGGAATTACTCACGCACGGCGGTGAGCATCATGAAATTGGTGATGGAGGATGGTTGATGATGACGACGGCGACGGATTCCCCTCTCCGAAGCCCCGAACGGACTCCAGATCAGCCCTCCCGAGAGGATTTAGGGCTTGGCGGCGGCTCCGTATTGTAAAATGCGATGAATCCTTCTTCTCTTATTTTTTTCTCCGCGAAAGCAAATATATGGAGTTGGAGTTGAGGTCGGTGGACGTCCAGGGGGCCCACGAGGCAGGCGAGCGCGCCCTAGGGGAGGGGGCGCGCCCCCACCCTCGTGACAAGGGTGTGGGCCCTTGGCGTTAATTCTTTTACCAGTATTTTTTATTTATTCTGAAAATTTGCTCCATGGACTTGCAGGTCATTCTGAGAACTTTTATTTCTACACAAAAATAACACCATGGCAGTTCTGATGAAAACAGCGTCAGTACGGGTTAGTTCCATTCAAATCATGCAAGTTATAGTCCAAAACAAGGGGAAAAATGTTTGGAAAAGTAGATACGATGGAGACGTATCAAACAACATGCGCGACATCATGGGAAGACGGGACCGACCCTTTGGAGGAAAAATTGTTGTGTTTGGCGGGGACTTCAGGCAGGTGCTTCCGATCGTCAAGAGGGGGTCCCGGGGTCGGATAATCGATGCAACCCTCCGAAGTTCACACCTCTGGAAGGGTATGCGCCAGCTAAGGCTCATCACCAACATGAGGGCTCATAATGACACCTGGTTTGCAGATTACTTGCTAAGGGCAGGCAATGGTACCGAGGAAGTTGATGATCAAGGAAACATACGACTCCCTGAAGATATTTGTGTGTCGTCTACAGGTGAGGGTGACGACCTGGAGAAGCTAATTGACCATGTGTTTCTGAGATTAGATGACAACATGTCGGATCCGAATTACACGACTTCACGCGCAATCCTCTCCACCACGAACAACAACGTCGACAAGATAAACATACGCATGGTAGATCGTTTTCGGGGAGAAGAAGTAATCTACCATAGCTTTGACAGTGCAGAAGACGACCCGTATGGCTACTACGCTCCCGAGTTCCTAAATGGATTGACTCCCAATGGTCTGCCTCCGCATGCGCTCAAACTGAAGCTCAACTGCCATGTCATACTTCTGAGGAATATTGAGCCGACTAATGGTCTGTGTAACGGGATGAGGCTTGTGGTGCGAGGTTTCGAGAGGAACACCATCGACGCAGAAATCGTGATCGAACAACACGCAGGTAGGAGGGTATTCCTTCCTCGAATACCCCTATGCCCATCTGACAACGACATGTTTCCGTTCAAGTTCAAGAGTAAGCAATTTCCTGTAAGGCTTAGCTTTGCTATGACGATTAACAAGACTCAAGGCCAGACGATTCTGATTGTTAGCATGTACCTACCTAATCCGGTGTTCTCTCATGGTCAACTCTATGTCGCATTGTCTCGAGCCATCGCAAAGAGAAATATAAAGATCCTCATTGAGAAGGAGAAGGAGAAGGAGAATGCCCAGAAGCAAAGCGGTAAATCTAAGAAGCGAAAAAGACCTGCCTTGTCCTTACAGACCTCAATGAAGAACATCGTCTATAAGGAAGTCCTTACAGGCGGAAGTCTGCTCTTAAATATGTGACATGATTTACTCTTATGCTACAGGTAATTTGGTGCTCTTTGGTGTCTTTGTACATATCTCTATCTTTCGATATTTGCAATTGAACTTTATTATGTTTATACTACAAGGCAAGTACTAATAATATTGCCTGGGATTTGTGACTTTGCAAGTAGCCAAATTTTGCTGTATGTGACATTATTTTTCGTTTTGCTGGTTTGCTTATGTATATTATTCTTTTGTTGTTTTGTAATCAATCATCTACTACATCTAAACCTGACTTTGTTTTCCTTCACAAATATTGCACACTGCCTTGATCACTCTGTTCTTTTAAAACTAGACTCCACTGGAGAGTTCTACATTAGAGAAATATTTATGATGTTGCCCCAAATCAGGCACAGTCAATGGTATTTATTTTTGTTTACTATGTCATTTTTGTGACCGATGAGTATCTTTGGTATTAGAATTGCAGTTACACCAATTGGTTATTTGCATCTCAAGTTAAATTAGTCACTGTTAATCAAAATGAAATGTGGCCATTGGTTCTTCGATAATTGATGGTACAGATGGTCAAAGCAACAATGATATACACCACTGGATTAATGGTATAGAAGTAGCTTATTTATGTTTGTTCCTTTTCTTTTACTCATGTGCCATGAACAGATGAGGGCATGAACAGAAGTGCTAGGTGCATATAAATTCAGAGGACACTTTTCTCAAGTTATATGCACGGTGCACCGGCAAAGTGCTTCTACAAGTACTCCTAGCAGTTCAGAACTGCAAATACTCCTACTGCAAACAAAATTCAGTAGATTTCGGTGCATCTGCTGCACACTAAATTCAGTGCATCAACTCCATGTACTCCTAGAGTACTCTTTCTTTGAAATTCAGTGCATCTACTAGAAACAAAATTCAGTAATTTCTAGCAACTACTCCCACTGCACAAAAAATTGAGTGAATTAAGCATGCAGACATACTTGATGCTCCAGGGGCATAAAACGATAATCTTCAGAGCTGTTGCAAATTGGATCAGAATCCAATTCTTAGTGTCAATGCCATATTTAATCATAAAATTCTTAAGAAGAAGGCACAAGAACTTCAAATGTTCCTTTTCACGCAATTCGATTTGATGCAAGCGATGAGCTTCCATAACAATAGTCGTTAACCTGGATAAAGAGGAGCATTTGCTTTAAGTGAAAAAAACATAAATAAAGGTTAAAAATGTCTAGAAGTTGGTACAATGCTGAATATAACAAAATGAGGTTCTCAATTGTGAACTTACAGTACGGTATGTCTATCAAAGTAAAGTACACAATAAGTCAGAAAATCTTAGCATCCCATAACCAAAGGAGATTTATTAATGCTTGCTATAGAAGATGAGAATAGTAAGAAAGAAGATAAAGTACTAACATTGACAAGGGAGAACATCAACTTGTGAGAAATAAGGAAGGACAAGAGGTAAGCTCATCTACTCGAGCTTGCAAGTAATGCCAAGTTGATGTAAGAATATCGTTGAATCTTTAGTAGGATCTGATAGTCTTTTAGGCGATAAAGTACGCATGGGCTTCTTTTTAGTGCAAATTCTCATCTCACAATCCGGAACGTCAACATGCAGACATGTTATTCCATGAAAAATCAAATCGTGATCAATATATTGTTCACCCTGACAAGCAACAAGAAAGCTTATAAAGTAATACTAACCAGGTTCTTTTCAATTATTACTTTACATTCGGTACACCCTTCAACTAATTTCTTCTCATAACCACACAAGTCAGTGAGCCTCTTGGCCAGGTGATCGTCAATAGCATTATTAGCTATGTCAACTAGGGAGGGCACCGTCTCATTTTGTACAAATTCTTTCAAACTCTGAGAAATAAACACAGAAGATAATTAAGAAGCTTGTCAAATACAGTATAACGCAAGTGTCTAAATCATGAAGGGAGGCAGGATCATTGATTAAAAAATGGGAGCGTTACTAACAAGCGGTGGCAGGCATTACCAAAAGTCTTGTAGAAAAAGCAGAGTAACCAATTACATGATCTTGGGTTTTTCATTGATGACAGCCAAATCTTAAGGAGCACCAACAAGGAAAAATAAGAACCTTTGCTGGATCATTGAAGTAGTCCCCATCAAAAGAGAAAATTGCAATGCCAACGGGTGCTTCATATAGCAGCACAATAGTCATGTCTCTTGCCGGGAAACCAAGTAAAGTACGCATGGGATTCATCTGACTCCAAATTATGATCTCACAATCCGGAACATCAACATAAAGACATGTTATTCCCTGAAAAAGCAGGTGGTGGTCAGTACTGTTCACCCAGACAGAAGCAACAAGAAAGCTTACAAAGTATACTAACCAGGTTCATTTCAATTATTCTATTATATTCATCACTTCCCACAACTAATTTGTTCTCAGAACCACACAGTTCGGTGAGCCTCTTGGGTAGGTGATTGTCAATAGCGTTATTAACTACGTCAATGGGGCAGGGCACCGTCTCATTTTGTATGAGTTCTTTCAAACTCTGGGAAATAAACATAGAAGGGATTTAAAAATCTTGTCAGATACAATACAAGTGTCTAAATCATGAAAGAAGCAGGGTATTTGACAAAGCAGTGCGTCAATCATAAAGTATAGTGTTGCTTAAACCTTTGTATGTACATTTCTCTAGGTAATGCTCTCGAATGTTCATGCATAGAGCTAGATGTCTGTATTCTTCCATTCTTGGTAGGAGTACCATGTCAGAGCTCATTCATCCCTAGCTAGGAAGATCTAACCACTCAGTAGAAAATCTGAATTTTGGGTCGGCCCTAGCTAAGCTACTGCAAGTAATTTTGGGTCGGCCTTAAGTAACTGAACGATCACAGAAATCTGAATTCGACATGAGCTTCACACAACCAAGTAGTGCTTATTATCTATTCTATGTCGCTGGTAGGTATCCACCGTAGCTACAGCCGAGTCAACTCCACTTTTCTGAAAAACTGCTACACGCGAAAGACAAAAAGGAAATCCACAGATTGCCCAACCACAACAAGGAACAAAACATCTTCTCCTCGAGAGGAAAAGGCATGGGCAAAGGTAGGCAGAGCATCGAGACAAATCGATTCATCCAGCCGACGAGCTAGCGAGCCAACCAGTCCATTCGGAACAGAGCCCGCACGCACCCGCAGAGGAAGCGCATAGTGAGGGAGGGAGGGAGGTGGTAGTAGGAAGAGGGAGGCGTGCCCGCACTTGTCACAGAGCACGGCGAAGCCGCCGGATCGCAACAGCCAGTCCTTCCTCCACTTGCCCAACCCCGCCGCCGTCAGGGCGGGCGCGCCGCACGCCGCGTTCATGCACTTCGCCACCGCCGCCGTGGGAGACGAGGGAGCCGGTTGTGCGTGCACCTGATCAACGTCGGATGAGTGGAGGGGAAGGGATGAGAGGGGGCAGCGGTGGAAGATGAAGTCGCCAGCTGTGGAGGGGAGCGGAGGGAGTAGAGTGGGTGAGATCTAAGAGCATCACCAGCCGCGCCCCCAACACGGCGTCCCCAGGCGATTTTTTCGCGTCGGCGGCAAAAAAACGGCCCAGTCGCGACCCCAGGAGCCCGTTTTTCATCGGCTTGGGCCGAAAACAGTGCCGGCGGACCCAGGCCGAACCTGGCGCGCCGAGGGGTGCACGAGGGCACCGGGGCGAGTTTTTTGGCGCGAAACAGCCGCGGGCCCGCCTAGTCAGCGAGACGGCTGCTTCGTCGCCCTCATCACCTTGATTCCCATGGGAATCAATGCCGAGGCTGTCGCGCTGCTGCGCCGGTCAGCCTCCATTGATGCCTCATGGGTGATGCAGTGAAGACGCCATCGACGCGCGTCCCGCCCGCTCCTGCCATGCGTCCTCCCGCATGCCGCCTCCCAGCCGCCCCGCTTCGGCTATAAAAGACGCCCGCTCCCTGCCAGTGAGAACCACAACCTCCCCCCTCTTCCTCTCGCAAAACCCTTTGCCCCGCCGGCGAGCGCCACAACCTCACCCCCCCTCCCATCACGCCGACGAGAAAAAGTATAGCCGGGAGGTTCCCAGGTGACGGTGCAGCGGCGAACGGCTTTGGCCGCCGACACCTCCAAGAGTCGGAGGCACGCCTCCTTTACGAGGCCGAGTACCCGGCGCCCCCCAACATGCGCGTGCCGGGGGCGTGGATATTGAGCGCCGGCGGTGTCCTGGTGCCGCCAGTGCTCGAAGGGGCAGCACGACGAGCGGAGATCGCCCACGTCCGCTCCTCCATGCCGGAGGAGCAGCGCAATGAGCCGAGGTACGCGCCCGATAGCGAAACACTATGGACGTTGTTCTACCAGCGCCGCCGCGAGGAGCAGCTCGCCTCTGTCAACGGCATCATTCCACGCGGCCGCTTCAACAACGAAGGACGACGCGAGTGGTGGGGTGTCCCCGACCCCACCCTCGACGTCGTCCTCAACCACATCGAGACCGGCAATATGCTGCGGTTGGCGTACTCGGCACGGTCGTCCTTCTCTCGCCACCGCGTCAGTTCCTGGATGCTGCGGCGAATGGAGCCGGTGTCGTCCTCATCGTTGGGCTCTGGCTCGCTAGCCCTCCACCCTGTCAGGCCTGATCCGGAGGGGACCACTCTCGGGCTTTGCGCTCGCAGCAACGCCCTCGTCATCAACGAGCCCTCACCGCCTGCGACGGCACCGGCGAGGCGCTCCCTGCACCTGGTCCGGCCGAAGCCCTAGCCGGGCTTGCTCCCCATGAAGCCGGAGCACGTCGACATGGTGGCCCCCGACGACGAGGCTGCCCTCAAATGGGCGAAGGAGGACTACACCCACGAGCAGGTGCGCCACCAGCGTCGGGCATGGAAGGATCTCCGGGTCCACCCCCGCGCCGAGGAGGGTGGCCTCATCGTCATAGACAGCGATGACGAGGGCGAGGTCGGGCCGTCAAGTGCCCCGCCACGTGTCGGCGACCCCGGCCAGGGCTGCAGCAGGGGCGTCGCAGGCGAGGCACGCGACGACGACGATGACGATGGCGACGACTACACCCGCTTCTACAGGCTTCTCGACATGTAGACGACTGCGGCGCGGCGGCGACGGCGGCTAGCTAGGCTAGTTTGTTCTTTAAGTTAGGCGTGTTTTTACGTTTTTGTACAAATTTCAATGAAGTTTGGCTGAGTTCCTGCAAAAAATCGTCGAATTTGCAAAAAAATGAAACAAACATTGCCAAACGCGTAACAACCGTGGTCCTATGACTGGGAGCAAACCGAATCCTAGGGGCCAATCTAGCACTGGTTCGACCCCAGGCCACTCTTTTTTGGCGCCCTGGGGAGCCGAACGGCTGGAGATGCTCTAAGGACTGTGCGGGAATGGAGAGAGTGAGGGAGACTGGTGCTGGTTGTTTTTTAGTAATACTGTTTTTTCTTTATAACTTGGAGTCATACTGCTGGGTTGGGTGCTGGTCGGCCGTGCTGGTTAGCTGATTTGGGCCTTTGACGTTTGCTCTTTGAAGGAAAAATACACTAAAGTATATACATTGGATCATATGAATAAATTTTTTTATACTTATTACATATATTCAGAGTATCACAAAAAAATCAAAATTTTGAGAAAAGAAACCGAATATACTTGGTTTATGTTGGATTGCTTACATGTTTTTATGTTTTGTCGGACAATTTTCCTTAGCCTATATAAAGGAAGTAAAAATTCTCAAAAAATATGAATAGATTAAAATGATTTAAGAAATTTCAGATGACATATTATTTATATATGAGCATTATAGTTGGTTGTTTGCTCCGAAAGAAATGCAACATCTTTCTTGTAATAATATCAAAAATGGTTTTTCTTTTTTTACAAAATAAAACAGCTCTGTTTGTTTCACTCTTAATTTTATTATACTCCCTCCATCCAAAAATACTTGTCCTAGAAATGATTGTATCTAGAGTTATTTTAGTTATAGATACATCCATTTTATCCATTTCTAGGACAAGTATTCCGAACGAAGGGAGTATATTATATGTGTTTATATGATGCAGTAGCAAATATCATTTATATTTCATCATAGATAAAAAGTGATGGGTTCCGACATACACATTGATGTAACGATGATAGTCTGGACTGAAACACGACAACAGGAGGTATATAGGTAATCATTCTTTGTCTGTGTCTTATACATGATAATACAAAATGTTTATTTTTTACATATTATTATTTTTCACAATATAGGAGACATAGATATGAATTTTGGAGATAAGAATGCATCAACAAGGGTTCCGAAGCGATGACACTGAAAGGGGGCGAAAGTTCACCGAGTTTTTCAAAATGATGTGGACGCAATGATATCTCATAAAAAACTAAAAAAGGATGTCAATTTACATGTTATCGCACAAGGTATTCTTTTCAATGTTATTATCGATCTTTCCTTCGTCATATTGCCTTTTGTATTTAACCAATTGTCTCATTTTTATACTTTGGCTCATTTTTGTATCATGCCGACAGACTGTGTTTGTACCCCTAGAGATATTACGATCATCAAATCAATCATGTCTACCCCCAAGAAAACCATGTTCGTGGACATTGAAGATGTGGTATTATCAAATGACGATTTGAATGCCTTATAAAGGTGATATATCCTTACACGATGGTGTAAGACCAATTGCATAAAGTTTGTAATTAATAATATAAACGATACTCCCTCCGTTCCAAAATATAGTGCGTCCTCGGTTCCCGCGCTTCAACTTTGACCACAAATTTAACCAACGAGACCGACTACGGCAGGAGCAAAAGTTATACCAGTGAATTTGTATTCAAAAGAAGTTTTCAATTATATATTTTTTTTCTCCCGCTACAGTCAGTCTCGTTGGTTAAATTTATTGTCAAAGTAGAACCTCGAAATACGCCGGTGCACTATATTTTGGAACAGAGGGAGTATATAATATGGTAAAACATAGATATAATCTAAACATGGAATTGCAGGTGATAAATGCTAACATATATTGCATGCTAGCTCACAACCATCTACGACATAGGGCGGGTGAAAAGGTACATATTATTAGCATGTTCGTTTCTGGCCAGATGAAAGAAGATAGAGAAAAAGACATAGACCCATCAAAATATCGTCACTTCTTACAACATGTGAATACTTATCTACAACAAGATATAGTTATTATCGCCTCATTATCCATGCATATCATGATTGTATATTTTTAAATATTCCATGTGTATAGTGATTTATTATTTTTTATATCTAATTGTGACTACGACTTCTATGATATTTACAACGGTTGTTCATTTAAATTAACATGCCTCAGACTCATTGCTATCTGGCAGTCAGACAATGCCAAAAAACGTTAGATTCAAGTATTGGACTCACTTGGTTCTCGGATCGAATGGAGTGACCTTACTACTACGGTAACTACTATTGTTTTTTGGTCGTCTTAACATATGTTTTGTTTGCCTTAACCCCTACTATTTTCCATATATAAATTAGTTACGAGGACTTGAAAAGCGTCTGAAACTTAGAGAACAGAGTCCAGAGTTTAACAGAGATCATAAGTAGCTCGATCTCATTGTTACAAAATGGAATGTCGTAGAATAGTTTCATGAGGCAATACAAACGGATCGGTAAACACTTGTCACAAATTGGAAAATATTGTGTTTGATACTCATGAACACAAAAATATCATACAATAGAAAATATTGATAGTAAAATGTCGTAGTGTATCTATTAGTTGATGACGCAATTTTTATTATACTTGCTCAAACATTGTGCAAATGAAAGTAAAGACAACTTGCCTGATATTGTGAGACAATTTCTTAAGTGCATCAAGTAGATCTCAATACTTTGTAATAGATTTTTAGTTGGATCATCACTTTATTTGTATACATTGTTAATGTGCTATTTTGTTATCACTTTACATTACAAGTTAAGTGGACTTCAATTATTAATTTATTATGCAATTGTGACCATGATATATTGTCTCTATCTGTGACTATTTCAGAAGTTCGTGGCAATGCATGAGCATTCTACTAGTATGTATAAAGAATAGGTGTGTGCACATGTATCTATACATACAAAAATATTAGTACTGGACTACTTGTACCTTTCTTACATCAACCAGGTTTCTGCAAAGAAAAAAGAACACCGATAACAAAAAGAAAGGACACAAATTTTTAGGTTGTGGCCTACAAATTGGATGTGGAGCTACCAAGCAAACAAAATGCACTGATGACAAAGAAACCTGTTGTCGGCGTCATCTGAATTTTTGAACATAGGGAGTAACAAAGACAACAACTAAAAAACAATTCAAACACACATAATTTGTTTTACAAAAAAAACATGAACACTAAAGCAAGTATCTAGGTTGTCTTTCTGTAAATCCTCCACATGACCCTAGTTAGATAGATATAAGTTTTAATTGTACTTGAGTGATTCATACCTTGGGCTACATGTTGAGAACTTCTTTGTAGACTATGTTCTTTGTAATATTTGCAATGAAGTTGGACTGGCCATCCTTTTTCTTATCCGGGAGAGAGAGAGAGAATCTTCATATTACTTCTAGATGTAGCTCTAGAAAGAGCAACAGAGCTACCCATGTGGAAATACCGGTTCAACGAGGTATACACCAACATTTGGTATAGTTTGTCCTTGTGCCTTGTTAATGGTTATAGCAAAGCTAAGTCAAACTGGAAACTACTTCCTCTTGAACCTAAACGAAAACATCTCATCATCTGATGGGCAAAGGAGAATTCGAGGAAGGAACACCCTCTTACCAGCATGCTGGCCCAACACAATCTCAACATCGATTGCATTCCTCATGAATCCCCGGACAATCATCCTCGTCCCATTGCACAAACCACTCGCTGGGTCAATGTTTCATAACAATATAATAGGGCAATTAATTTTTAGCTTTAGGATATGGGGAGGTAGCCCATTAGGTGTTAATGAATTCAAGAATTCTGCAGGATATTAGTTGTGTGGATCATCATCTGTGCGATCAAAACTGTAGTATATCATCTCCTCCCCAGGAAATCTCTCAATAATACTCATGTTAATCTTGTCAATGTACTCATTCCGAGTCGACAAAATTGCTCGGGATCTTATGTAATTAGGATTCAAGAGGTTTTCATCTAGGGTCATCCAGAAAACACGTTCAATAAGCTTATCAATATCAGTGGCGTCGCCGGTGTATAGTACACAAATCTCATCTGGAAGTCGTATGTAATCATCATCCACGGTATCTTCAGTGTCATTCCCGACATGGAGAAGGTAATCAGCAAACCATGTATCACTTTGCCCTCATATTACAGGCAAGTACGAACAACATGAAGCACTTGTCTGAAGTTTCCCCCAAACACAACTGGCTGTCCACCAAACTACAGGTCAGGTCGGTCCATAATGTCCCTCGTGCTATTGTCAAGGGAATCGATTGCTTGCCTCTTTGTCATGGAGGCCTCGTCCCAAATTATGAGAGACGGACTCATAAGAAGCTTAGTTGTCCCACTTTGCTTGGTGAAACTACATACCGCATTGTCTTTGGTGTTCAATGGTATTTTAAACCCTGAGTGTGCAGTCCTCCCTCTAGGCAAGATGGATGCAACAACGCCTGATGTTGCTATTGCAATAGCTATTTTAAGTAGTGCTTTGTACAGACAAGTCTTTCCCGTGCCTCCGGGTCCATCAACAAAGAACACACCTCCTTGGCCACTATTGATGGTCGCAAGTATCTCTTGTATGCATATCTTTGTTCCGGGTTTAGGAAAGATGACAAGCCAAGGTATTTTGGGTCCACCTCTATCGTGGACTCCTCTATGATCTCCCTAGCCTCATTATCTGAGGCATCATATAACTCATCAATTTCTAGGAGACGGAGTGATGATATGTCCTTGAACATTGATTCAAGCATATTTTTTAATACATAATAACACCATCTGCTCAACTGCATGGTGGAACATTTGGGTTAGTCGATAATCTTCTGTCATAGCTTCCGAGTGTTTCTCCCATAGGCCACACACATTGTTGGGCTCACAAAAGACCAATATAGTGGCAAATAGCCGCCAAAGGGAAGATGGCATTTGATAAGCCTAAGCTCCCTTAAGACACTCATTGATAGTATTATCTGGCTCGATAAGACCCCTCCTTTCAGAAACTTCATGAAATGTTGGGGAAACAATACCATTCACTGTTCTAAGCTCTTCGAAGGATGTAGCACCTGTGACATGGTTTGTAAGCACTCTAAGATAATACCTCTCCCCTTCAGCTGGATGTGCAGACACAATTCTCCCAATCTGTGTGTGTTCATCCCTCCTTTTACAATACTTTCCACCTGACATCCAAACAAAATATGATGGGAAAACCTTATATAAAATTCCTCGAGCCAACTCATATTTCTTGTTTGCCTCAAATACTCAGTTAGCATGGTCTTCGAAGCTCCTCCCTTAGAGAGGACATCATTCATATTTGCACCCGCTTGAAATGACACCATGTGCATATTAGGAGGTGGAGTTGGAGTTGTCTAACAGATGGAAATATCCGACTAAGGTCAAAACCATATATCCTACATAATGCTTCTGGTGGCGTAACCCACCTAGAATCTCTGTATTGCTTTATCTCATCAATGTTCCCATCACTATCCACCTCGTCGATAGAAACAAATGTTCGATCATGGCCCTTATATATGTATTTAAAGAGGTACTTTACAGCTTTTATGCTTGAGCAAAACTCAACATTATGTGGCAATTATACCTTCTTAGTAGGTAAGGATTGTATGGAACAACCCACCTATTGTCTAACTCTTGGCCACGTACCTTTGCACGACATCCATCATCTCGCCTCCTATATATGGGATATGAGTCCTTTCCCTAAAGGATTGATGCATCAAACATTCATGGATAGTAGTTCTTGCAACTACCTGTCTGCATGTACACGTTCTTGGGGTTTAGGACTCCACACGGGCCATGCATCATGTGCTTGACGATCATTTTGTACAACTCAGGGTACTTGGATTTATCTGGCAATTCCGCAGATATGAGACAATCATATTGCTCTGGGCATGTTAGCTTGTACCTCCCCTCCATGATTAGGAGGAAATGAGCATGTGGTAGAACTCTTTTCTGGAACTCAACGACATATACATATGCTTACACCTTACCAAGAATGCGCCTTTAAAAAGTTGTCCCTTGAGGTCTTCCAACTTTGCTTGAAATACTATTACAATGAGATCTGGACGATCCTGTGGAGTTTGTCCTGGCTCTAGCTCACTAGTTATTTCATCCCAATTAGGGTTGCAAGTCATGGTTAAAACATGTCTGGCTTCCCATACTTTTGAACTAAGGCCATGACATTAAGGTATCTTCGTCTCCTATCTCTTCTCCCCCCAATAAATGATGAAGGACCAATAGTCCATTTGCCCACTGCATCCGCACAGTAGTCCCTAGCTTGAAGGCTATCAACAACGCCTTGGTATAGATCAGCACATATTTGTTTCTGGTGTTTTTTTATATAGTCCAGTCTTGAGGTTTCAACCTTGATGTACATATCAACCACATATTGTTGGAATAGTCGTTTACCATGTATAATGGTGTTAAATACAACATGATGCATTTGAAACTTGTAGCAATAGTAGTCTCTAACGGAGACGCATAATTGACTATTTGTATACGAACCTACAAAAATGAGAGATAATAAAAGGACAATATTGGGAATTAGGAAAAGTAAGCACAATGAGGATAAATAAAATGAACACATGTTATTTTTGTTATATGAATTACCTAGACTCTGTCGACCACTGCGACGGGACTGAAGTATCTCATTCAAGCCGACACCATTCTTTGGGATGTCATGATGCCAACCAATCTCCCCTATTGGGAAGAATTTGAAGGAAATATGCCCTAGAGGCAATAATAAAGTTGTTATTTAATATTTCCTTATTCATGATAAATGTTTATTATTCGTGTTAGAACTGTATTAACCGAAAATTTGATACATGTGTGAATACATAGACAAAACAACGTGTCCCTAATATGCCTCTACTAGACTAGCTCGTTGATCAAAGATGGTTAAGTTTCCTAGCCATGGACATGAGTTGTTATTTGATAACGAGATCACATCATTAGTGGAATGCTGTGATGGACAAGACCCATCCATTAGCTTGGCATAATGATCGTTCAGTTTTATTGCTACTGCTTTCTTCGTGTCATATATATATTCCTCGGTCTATGAGATTATGCAACTCCCGGACACCGGAGGAATGCCTTATGTGCTATCAAACGTCACAACATAACGGGGTGATTATAAAGATGCTCTACAGGTATCTCTGAAGGTGTTTGTTGGGTTGGCATAGATCGAGATTAGGATTTGTCACTCCGAGTATCGAAGAGGTATCTCTGGGCCCTCTCGGTAATGCACATCATATGAAGCCTTGCAAGCAATGTGACTAATGAGTTAGTTACGAGATGTTGCACTACGAAACGAGTAAAGAAACCTGCCGGTAACGAGATTGAACTAGGTATGATGATACTGACGATCGAATCTCGGGCAACTAACATACCGATGACTAAGGGAATAACTATATTGACATTGCGGTTCGACCGATAAAGATCTTCGTAGAATATGTAGGAACCAATATGAGCATCCAGGTTCCGCTATTGGTTATTGACCAGAGAGGGGTCTCGGTCATGTCTACATAGTTGTCGAACCCGTAGGGTCCGCACACTTAACGTTCGATGACGATAGGTATTATATGAGTTATGTGTTTTGGTGACCGAAGGTTGTTCGGAGTCCCGGATGAGATCACGAACATGACAAGGAGTCTCAAAATGGTCGAGAGGTAAAGATTCATATATTGGAAGGTAGTATTCGGACATCGGAATGGTTTCGAGTGGTTCAGGTATTTTACGGGAGTACCGAGGGGTTACAGAAACCCCCCGGGGGACTATTGGACCTTCATGGGCCCTACTGGAGAGACGAGGCCGGCAGCCAGGTGGAGGCGCGCGCCCCCCAAGCCCAAACCGATTTGGACTAGGGGTGGGGAGCGCGCCCCCCTTTCCTTCTCCTCCACCTCTTTCCCCTTCCCCCCTTCTCCGGAAAGGAAGGGGGAATCCTACTAGGACTGGCAATCCTAGTAGGACTCCCTCCTTGGCGCGCCCCCTCTAGGCCGGCCGCCTCCTCCCCTCTCCTTTATATACGGGGGCAAGGGGCACCCCAAAGGACAACAATTGTTCTCTTAGCCGTGTGCAGTGCCCCCTCCACAGTTTACTCCTCCGGTCATATCATCCTAGTGCTTAGGCGAAGCCCTGCACGGATTACTTCACCAACACCGTCATCATGCCGTCGTGTTGACGGAACTCATCGACTCCATCGACACTCTGCTGGATCAAGAGGTCGAGGGACGTCAACGAGCTGAATGTGTGCAGAACTTGGAGGTGTCGTACATTCGCTACTTGATCGGTTGACTCGAGAAGATGTTCGACTACATCAAGCGCGTTAAGTTAACGCTTCTTCTTTCGATCTATGAGTGTACGTGGACACACTCTCCCCCTCTCATTGCTATGCATCTCCTAGATAGATCTTGCGTGATCGTCGCATTTTTTTTGAAATTGCATGCTACGTTTCCCAACAGTGGTATTAGAGCCAGGTTTATGCGTAGATGATATGCACGAGTAGAACACAAAGAGTTGTGGGCGGTGATCGTCATACTTCTTACCACCAATGTCTTATTTTGATTCAGCGGTATTGTTGGATGAAGCGACCTGGACTAACCTTACATGACCAAGTTCATGAGACCGGTTCACCGACTGACATGCAACTAGTTTTGTATAAAGGTGGCTGGCGGGTGTCTGTTTCTCCAACTTTAGTTGAATTGAATTTGACTGCGACCGGTCCTTGCGAAGGTTAAAGCAGCAAACTTGATAAATCATGGTTGTGGTTTTTGTGCTGTAGGTATGTACGGTCACTAGTGTAGAACCAGGCTTTAGCGCCGGTTTGTAAGGGCCTTTAGTGCCGGTTACACAACCAGCACTAAAGAGTGGAGACTAAAGGCCCCCTCCCATTTACTACCGGTTCAGCACGAACCGGCGCTAAAGTGCCACCACGTAGCACGAGCCAGGCCCGGGTGCTGGTAGACCATTAGTACCGGTTGGTAACACCAACCGGTACTAAATGTTTGGGGGGGTTGGTTTTATTTCTTATTTTCCATTAATTTTGTGTTTTCCATTTAATTCCTTTTTGTTTGCTGGTATTTTACGATACTACATATTGTACACGTTATTCATATATATAAATAGATTTTCTCGTAGAACCGCATATATATATATATATATATATATATATATATATATATATATCATCGAATGTCTCACAACCAACACCATTAATTATTCACACATACACATGTATATATATATATATACAATTTATCCTACATCTTGCCTTTGTGCCTTCGGAGCACGATGACAAGTGGTTCATGGGGGCGGTAGCGGGTAATAGTATTCTCCTTTGGGATCTATGACCTGGTCGAGCAAAAATCCTGCTATTTCCTCTTGAAGTGCTAGTATGCGGTCCGTTGGTAGGAGCTGCTCCCGCACCTCTCTGAATTGTTAAGAAGGAGATCAATATGCATGTGTATTAGTTGTGTGACTAGATATCGATAATGGTGCGAATAGTGTTCTGACAAATGTACCCAGTCCTGTCTTTGAGATCTGCTCCTTTCGGACGCCATCATGCGAATGTTCTCGCACACATAGTATGCACACAGATCATTTCCCGGCGCCTGCTTCAGGGCCTTTACAAGAAGGGAATTGAATCAGATAATGATTAATCAAGCATGATAATTAATTAATGGTATTGAAACAAGAATTAAAGAGATGGTAGCTAGCTAGGTAGCTAGTACTACTTAATTACTTACCTTTGATCGATACCAAAACAGCTTTTTTGCCCATTTGCCTGGAGTCACCTAGATGAACTTTGCCCAGGCGCTGCCCGCCGGCAAAGAAAATTAATAAAGGGGTTATTAAATAGTTCATATCAGGAAATGACAAACTAAATAGGCCGAGATATAGTTAATAATGATGAAATTACCTGTTGACTATCCCCTTCAAGATGGTGTACTCACTTTCTTTTTTAAGTAGTGAGTCCAGTACTTCAACTTTTCCTTCGTCAACTTTAATGTCTAACAAGATCCAGTGGAAACTGCATGCGCACATGTTTGCATGTCTTAATTAAGCGGGCATGTGCATAACACTAATCAACTACCGTAAACCCTATACACTTAATTATTAACATCTAGCTAGCTAGTAAGCAAAAACAGAATTTGTAGTACAAGACAGTGTGACTCATAGGAAGTTGTAGGGAAGTAGTATATCTTCATTGATATTGAGACGCTTGAAGAACTCCAGCATGCTTTCCTCTAAACTTACTCGACAACTTGAAGAATTCCATGTGTACTCATTAATGGTATTTGGGTTAATGAACCCAATGCCATAGCATCCAGATTTTTTCATTTCATACATCTTCATCCTGCATATAATACCACAGAAAAGAATATAGTGAGGATAATTACATGTAATGATTGATCAAAATGATCACTACAGCTAGCTTGAGACTTAAATTACAGAAAGAAATGACTTACAGACAATAGCAACTGACGATAGATTTGTCGAGTGCGTCTTGATTGTATAACTGAAATAGTTCTTAATACTCAATGGATAGAGCTTTCTCATGGAAGTAATGCTCCTCCTTGACATTCACCATGAGGGACACTCGATTGGAAATCTTGTTAATGTTCATGTAGAATTGATGCAATTCATACATTCTCGTTGGGAGGTTCTTGACCTTGTCTGGCTCGACCAAAGGTTGGCCCCGGACATATTTCCGTTTTATTTCCTCCTCTCTAAGAGGAGACATGGGCTCGATTTCGAAGAGTTGTCCAATAGTGATATTGAGCATTTCAGCCTGCATTATATGCTCCTCGGTTATTACCACGTCGCCAAGCTGGGGAACATTAACGGTTTGCCCACAATAATATTGGGCCCGCGTACTCTCATGTGTTGTTGGCACAGCAAGCGGGGGGATCGATTGCACTACCTGTTCTCCCAGCTGGGGAACGGTTTTCCCGCATTTTTTGACAGCTGCTTGTTGGCTCGAGCTCGAGCTCGCTTCCTTCTGTAGTCGTGCTTGATGTAGCTTTCTGATTTGGCGCTCATAGTCTGAGTCAACTGGCTTGGGAGCTAGTTTTCTTTCCATATGAATAAAGTGGTCAATAACTTTCTCAGGCACTTTCTCTCTTGGCGGCGGTGCCGGTTTCAGTCCAAAATGGGAGTCCACTTGGGCCCGCACTATGGCTGTGTTTTGCTCCTCCGTCATGTCGTAAGGCCACTGAGGAAGAGGAGCGAGGCTTGGACCATATTTATATCGCTTGTCTTCACCTGTACTTCCTGTACTACCTTGACTCGTACCGCTACGCACCATAGTTGTGGCGTGTCTCTTATGTGATTGCTGAGACGGTGGAGACGGCTGACGTGGCTGAGTTGGAGCAGGAGGAGTGGCCTGACGCTGTGCCGGACTTGAAGCATGAGGTGTGGCCTGACACAGTGTCGGACTTGAAACAGGAGGAGTGGCCTGACACTGTGCCGGACTTGAAACAGGAGGAGTGGCCTCGCGCGTTCGTGGACTTGGACGAGGTGGCGGACTTTGAGGAGGAGTCGGCTCACACATGACTCAGTGGCGGACTTCGAGGAGGAGTCGGCAGACGCGGTGTCAGTGGACTTCGAAAGATGATGCAATCCTTTCTCCATAGGATGATACGATGAATGGCCTCTCCCAGTGTGCGCTCGTGGTCACCTCCAGGAATGTCAAGTGCTAGCCTTGAATATGGGTCCACCACTTCATCAACCAAGACACGAGCATAGCCCACTGGTAATTGTAAAAGCAACAACGTCTGCCACCTTCATGGATATGTTCTTCATTTTGGAGTGTAGCTCACCGTTAGTGTTCTCTATGATGTCATCCACAGGGTATGTATCCAGCAGTGTGTCGCCCAGGGCGGAACCAACGCTGCTTCTCGGCATGGATGGGACGGTGCTATCCAATGCTGGACGATCATCCACTTGCTGCTGCCGCTACTGAGACCCCCTTTACTGGCTAAGTGACTCAATCTACTGCTGCTGCTGGAATTTGAGTGCCAAGTCCACGTGCCTTGCTTCTAGGCCTTGAAGGCGTTCTGCGTCCTGCTTCCTCTGCGCCTCCTCCAGCTTCCTCTTCTTCTCCTCCTCCATCTTCTTTCTTGCATGGGTCCTGTAGTCGTCGTTCCATCACGAAAAGCCCTCATACCAGGGAATAACGCCCTTGCCTCGTGTTCTTCCTGGGTGTTCAGGATTTCACAGGGTGCGCGTAAGCTCGTCGTTCTCTCTGTTGGACGTGAACATCCCCTTTCGAGCATCTTCTATTGCGTCAAGTATCTTTTGTTCAGCTCCTTTTAGACTTGCCTTCTTCGAAACCAGGCCTGTCTTCGGGTTGAACGCCCCCCATGCGCATAGAACCAAGTTCTGCACCTGGGGGGCCAGCTCCTAGTAGCCGGAGTGACCCCTGCATCGTCCATCTCTTGGTCAGACTTATCCCACTTAGGCATTCCCACCGCGTAGCCACCTGGACCCAGCCTATGGAACTCCGTCCTTTTTGCGGCATTGGCCTTGTTTTTTCTCGACCGTTCCTTAGATAATTCCGATTCCTTGAATTTCATGAAAGCGGCCCAGTGTTCTCTTTGCTTCTCCAGTGTTCCCTTGAATTCTGGAGTCTTCCTTTCTGCAGCGAGGTAGTTGGCCCATACAGTTTTCTTGTGGGTGTTGAATGCAATTGCCATCTTCTTAAGAGCAGCGGCCTTGACATTCTGCACATCTGCATCAGTGAAATAATCTGCTAGGGTGAAATTTTCCATCAGAGATAGGGCAGGAATTCGAGCCGAGTCGAGCCAGCTCGGCTCGACTCGCTAGAGCTCGTTCCGTTAACGAGCTAGCTCGACTCGACTCGTTACTATAACGAGCTCAAACCCAAGATTGGCTCGACTCGTATAACTCGCGAGCTGGCTCGTTTAGCTTGTTAAGCTCGTTTAAGATATAGACATAAAGCCCTCAAATACGATAAAAATGATTAAGTATATATTAAACATATATATCACTAAACAATTGTAATTTTCTTGTAACGCACGAGTCTCCTAGGAGGCTAGGCCTTCAACTGCTCAGCCTTGGGTTTTGCGCCTGGGACGTAGGCTGTTTAGTGGTTGATCTTTCTTTGTTTTGGGAGTGGCTGGTCTATTGTATCGAGCCTAACAAGTTACACGAGTACTCGTGAGATTGGCTCATTTAACTTGGTCTATAAACGATCTTAAACTAAAGCTTGGCTCGACTCATTATTCTTCGAGTTCGAGTCGATTCGAGCCGAGTCACGAGCTACTTGTTTAGCTCGCGAGCTTCGAGCTTTTTTTCCAGCCCTAGTCAGAGATTCCCAAAGGGTTTTTTTGCTCTGTCCTCGACCCAAGTAACATCTGGACGTTTAGTTTTTGGCTCTTCCATTCTTGAATGGAGATTGGGAGTTGGTCCTTCACAAGAACTCCACACTGACGAGTCCACTTGTTCGCAATGTCCTTAGGCGTGAGGGGTTCACCACTAGCTCTGATGGAGTCGATGTTGTACTTTAGACCCTCCTTCAACTTTTTGCCCGGGCCTCGCTTTGTCCTGTTGTCTGTAGAAGCAGATTTGCTCGATCCGGAGGGCTGAAAGAAGAAAGATCGATTCGTTAATATATCTTCAAATAAAAAAACATGTGATGATCACCAGATGCCTGCTTATATAAATATACCTCGCCGGTACTCTTTTTTATTTCAAGATCAACATTATTGTCTGTGTCATCATAAACATTGTCTGCGTCATCATAATTATAATCATAGTTCATGACTTCATCAGCTCAATCGTCGAGATCGAATATCTTATCAGCATCCTCTCCGGTATTGTTCAGATATTGGGAGCCGTCATCTGCTTCATTCAGATCATCTAGCATGCAAGGGCTGCGTATGATCTCGAACAATTCCTCTTCTCTCTCCCTGCCGGTATTGCCCGCCATAGCTTTTACTTAACTAATACAGAAGAAATATAAAACAATTTAGTATTCAAATTACAATGCATGGATGCAATCAATAAGGAAAAACTAAATCATATAGTACATAATATGCATCATCTCGATTAATATATAATCTCGAATACATCATCTTGAATATTATATATCGAATACATCACTGGCTAGGTACCTAACAAAGACCGAATACTACAGAAGAATCTAGGCAACTCGCGGTTCCTGGGGCGCGGGCGGTGGACACCCAAAGAAAAGAAACCATCACAGGGTCATATCTCCGGTCATATGCCCAAAGAACCTGCCAAGTATTGGAGAACCTGATGTCCATAGCAGCCATGTAGCAATGGACGTGCTCGTCCTCCTCCCTGACACGACGACGCACCAACCGGCGGGGCCGGCTCCCTCTACACCGAATGTGGCCCACGCGAACACCACCAAAGGAGATCAAGGTCGACGACGGGACCCGAGGCCGGGTTCCTCACCAAGCGGCGCGCCCCTCCAGGTAGCACATCCCAGTGCCAGCCTGGCGGAGCCCAATCTCGGGCATGGGTCAGCCAGACATCGGCGCGAACAGGTCGACGGCGAGGATGCGGGCCGGGCATCATGGAGAACAAATACTATATGTCCGCAAAAAGTAACATTTTTTAAATGACTGGATTGTGATAACTAAAATTCTATATGCAAATTCTAACAATTTGACATTAATATAATTCATCTAACTAAAATTAATTCTAAAATCTCTAACATTTCTATATATATATAACTAACATTTCTATTACATTTCTAATATTTCTATAACTAAGAAACAGAAAAATTGCTAACATTTATATAAATATTTCTATAACTAAAAAACAGAAAAAATTTATAACATTTCTAATATTTCTATAACTAAAAAACAGAAAAATTTCTATAACTACAATTTATAACTAAAAAACCTAATGTGTGTGTGTGTGTTTGTGTGTGTGTGTGTGTGTTTGTGTGTGTGTGTGTGTGTGTGTGTGGACATGGCGGCCGGGGCAGGAGCTCACCGACGAGGCGCGGCAACAGGGGGCGGCGACGGGGACGGAGACGGGCGGTGACGAGGATGATGGGGACGGGGCGACGACAACCGGGACGGGGACGGGCCGGGCAGGGACGACGGGACGACAGGGCGGGGCGGGGCGCGACAGGGCGGGGCGCACGACGGGGACGACGGGGACGGGGACGACCGGGGCGGCGATGGTGACGGGGACGGTGACAGACGGCGACGGGGGCGGCGGCGAGGGGCGGCGTCTACGGGGCAGAGGAGAAAGAAGCAGAGGGAGAGATGAGAAACTTATTTTTTTAAGTGTTGCTTATATAGAACAGCCCTTTAGTACCGGTTGGAGCCACCAACCGGTACTAAAGGTCTGTTTTGGCCAGGCCAAGCGGCGGGAAGCGCCCCCCTTTAGTACCGGGTGGTGGCTACAACCGGTACTAAAGACCCCCCCCCCCCTTTAGTACCGGTTGGTGCCATGACTCGGTACTAAAGGTGTGTGCTGGCGCAGGTTCGGTGCGGCAAGTTTAGTCCCACCTCGCTAGCTGAGGGGCGTCCGCACTGGTTTATAAGCCCCAGTGCCGTAGCTCTCTCGAGCTCCTCTCCAAAGCAGGCCTACTGGGCCTACTTGTTCTCTGTTACCCTATGGGCCTACTGGGCCTTTGCGGGCTGCATCCTGGCCCAACAACACGTTGGGTTTCTAGTCGTATGCAGGCCGCTCTGGCCCAGTAGGCGGGCTTTTTTATTTTCTCATTTTTATTTTCTTATTTTTTTTGCTTTATTTATTTTTTGTTTTATTTATTTTTGAGTTGTTTTTTGCTTTATTTAGAGTTTCTTTGTGAATATTTTTGCTTTAGGTACAAAAAGTTACAAACTTTCCATTAGTGACAGCAGTTTTCAAATTTGAATAGTTTAAATTTTGAATTATTTAAAATTTGTGTGAATCACTATTTTGTGAATAACTTAACTTTGAAAATAGATTTTTCAGCGATTCTTTTTTCTTATGTTTAATATTAGTGTGTTTTATCATTATATTGTATTTGGTAATGCTTAGTTTATTTAAAAAATGAAATGCCTTTGTAACATATGAGTTTTTGTCCGAAACCCTGATACTTCGAAAGAGATTGTCCATTTTGTACACGAAGTGCATCCATTTTTTGCGGTAACCCTCTCTACTTTTTTGCACATGCTATGTGGGTGAAATTATGATACCATGCCAACTTTCGACCTTTTCTGAGTTCATTTGAAATGCTTTTCAATTTCAGGGTCATTTAGCTGGAAAAATCAGTAAATGCATGAAAGAATTTGTTTGCACATAAAATTTCTTTGCGTTTCAAATGCCAAAACACATAACTACCCTAACTATTACAGAGATTCCCTCCTGGGTGTGAAACACAGAAGAAAGTGATGATAGTGAAGCCGATCACGTCCCAGATCTTTGGGTGTGAATGTTTTTCTTCGCGTGTGTCCCTTTGCGCCGTAGCCATGGACAATCTTCATCATTTAACTGGATGCTCGAGTCAATATTCACTTTGAATGGAGCAATTTCATCAAACTTTTCATAATCTTCTGACATGTCTATCTTGTCATCCACTCCGACGATGTTTCTTTTCCCTGAAAGAACTATGTGGCGCTTTGGCTCATCGTATGATCCATTCGCTTCCTTATCTTTTCTTTTTCTCGGCCTGGTAGACATGTCTTTCACATAAAAAACCTGCGCCACATCATTGGCTAGGACGAATGGTTCGTCTGCATATGCAAGATTGTTGAGATCCACTGTTTTCATTCCGTACTGCGGGTCTTCCGTTACCCCACCTCATGTCATATTGACCCATTTGCACCGAAACAAAGGGATCTTCAAACCACCTCCATAGTTAAGTTCCCATATATCCTCTATGTAACCATAATATGTTTCCTTTCCCGTCTTGGTTGTTGCATCAAAGAGGACACCACTGTGTTGGTTGGTGCTCTTCTTATCTTGGGCGATCGTGTAAAATGTATTCCCATTTATCTCGTACCTTTTGAAAGTCATTATATTTGAAGATGGTAACTGGGACAGCGAGTACAGGTCATCTTCAATATCACCATCATGCATGGCACGTTTCTGGAACCAACCGGCGAAAGTCCTTGTTTGTTCACGTGTAATCCAGTCGTCGGACTGCTCTGGGTGTTTGGAGTGTAGAAAATTCTTGTATTCCTCCATATACGGAGCCACCAAGGCGGAATTCTGTAGAACTGTGTAGTGTGCTTCAATGAGAGAATGCCCGTCCATACATATTATTTGATCCCCTCCTAGCGTGCCTTTTCCATCCAGTCTGCCCTTATGCCATGATTCAGGAACACCAATCGGCTTAAGATAAGGAATAAAGTCAATACTAAACTCAATGACCTCCTCATTTTCATGGCCCTTTGAGATGCTTCCTTCTGGCCTAGCACGCATATGAAAAAAATTTCTTCAAGACTCCCATGAACCTCTCAAAGGGGAACATATTGTGTAGAAATACAGGACCCAAAATGTTAATCTCTTCGCAAAGGTGAACTAGGACGTGCGTCATGATGTTGAAGAAGGATGGTGGGAACACCAACTCGAAACTGACAAGACATTGCACCAAATCATTCTGTAACCTTGGTATGATTTCTGGATCGATTACCTTATGAGAGATTGCATTGAGGAATGCACATAGCTTCACAATGGCTAATCAAACGTTTTCCGGTAGAAGCCTCCTCAATGCAACCGGAAGCAGTTGCGTCATAATCACGTGGCAGTCATGAGACTTTAGGTTCTGGAACTTTTTATCTACCATATTTATTATTCCCTTTATATTCGACGAGAAGCCAGACGGTACCTTCATACTGAGCAGGCATTCAAAGAAGATTTCCTTCTCTTCTTTGGTAAGAGCGTAGCTGGCCTGACCTTGATGTATGCCATCTTTTCCGTGCATATGTTGCCGGTCCTCCCGTGCCTCTGGTGTATCTTTTGTCTTCCCATACACGCCCAAGAAGCCAAGCAGGGTCACGCAAAGATTCTTCGTCACGTGCATCACGTCGATTGCGGAGCGGACCTCTAGGTCTTTCCAATATGGCAGGTCCCAAAATATAGATTTCTTCTTCCACATGGGTGCGCATCTGTCAGCGTGCTTCGGAACAGGTTGTCCGCCAGGACCCTTTCCAAAGATTACCTTCAAATCCTTGACCGTATCATGTACATCAGCACCAGTACGGTGGTGAGGCTTCGTCCGATGATCCGCCTCACCTTTGAAATGCTTTCCTTTCTTTCTTACAGGATGCCTGCTCGGAAGAAATCGACGATCTCCCAGGTACACATTCTTACTACAACTATCCAAATATATACTGTCGGTATCATCCAAACAGTGCATGCATCCATGGTATCCCTTGTTTTTCTGTCCTGAAAGGTTACTGGGAGCAGGCCAATCATTGATGGTCACGAACAGCAACGCCTTTAGGTCAAATTCTTCCTATTTGTGCTCATCCCACGCACGTACACCTTTTCCATTCCACAGCTGTAATAGTTCTTCAACTAATGGCATTAGGTACACATCAATATCGTTGCCGGGTTGCTTAGGGCCTTGGATGAGCACTGGCATCATAATGAACTTCCGCTTCATGAACAACCAAGGAGGAAGGTTATACAAACATAGAGTCACATGCCACGTGCTATGGTTGCCGCTCTGCTGCCCAAAAGGATTAATGCCATCTGCGCTTAGACCAAACCATACGTTTCTTGGGTCACCTGCAAACTCCTCCCTGTACTTTCTCTCGATTTTTCTCCACTGTGACCCGTCAGCGGGTATTCTCAACTTTTCGTCTTTCTTACGGTCTTCTCCGTGCCATCACATCGCCTTTGCATACTCTTTGTTTTGGAACAAACGTTTCAACCGTGGTATTATAGGAGCATACCACATCACCTTGGCAGGAATCTTCTTCCTGGGACGCTCGCCCTCGACATCACCAGGGTCATCGTGACTGATCTTATAACGCAATGCACCGCATACCGGGCAAGCGTTCAAATCCTCGTACTCACCGCGGTAGAGGATGCAGTCATTAGGGCCTGCATGTATCTTCTGCACCTCTAACCCTAGAGGGCAGACAACCTTCTTTGTTTCATACCTACTCTCGGGCAATTCGTTGTTCTTTGGAAGCATATTCTTTATCATTACCAGCAACTTTCCAAATCCCTTGTCAGATACACCATTCTCTGCCTTCCATTGCAGCAATTCCAGTGTGGTGCCCAAATTTTTTTTGTCAGCTTCGCAATTCGGGTACAACAATTTTTTGTGATCCTCTAACATGCGTTGCAACTTCTTCTTCTCCAAATCACTTGCGCAGTTTCTCTTTGCATCGGCAATGGCCCGACCTAGATCATCAGCGGGCTCATCTGATGCATCTTCTTCAGCTTCTTCCTGCATTGCCGGCTCAGCTTCTTCCCCCATTGTTGTATCATCATATTCAGGGAACCCATGGGCAGGATAGCTGTCGTCGTCCTCTTCTTCTTCATTGTCTTCCATCATAACCCCTCTTTCTCCGTGCTTGGTCCAAACATTATAGTGGGGCATGAAACCAGACTCAAATAGGTGGACGTGAATGGTTCTTGACGTTGAGTAATTGTGACCATTCTTACAGCCAGCACATCGACAAGGCATAAAACCATCCGCCCGCTTGTTTGCCTTAGCGGCAAGCAGAAAAGTATGCACGCCATTAATGAACTCGGGAGAGCATCGGTCATCATGCATCCATTGTCGGCTCGTCTTCATTACACAACATCGAAAAGACAAAATTAATACAAGTTCATACATAAAGTTCATACACACATATATATATATAGTTCATAAACACTTAAATGCAACAAACAAATAACTCTCTAGCTAAAGTATTTAAATGCAACAACAAATGCGATCAAGATTGCAACTAAGGTAACAATTGATCCAACAGCATAAGGATACCAAGCCTCACTATCAATGGCATATTTTCTAATCTTTCTAATCTTCAAGCAAATTTTCTCCATCTTGATCTTGTGATCAGCGACGACATTGGCAACATGCAACTCCAATTCCATCTTCTCCCCCTCAGTTCTTTTCAATTTTTCTTTCAAATACTCATTTTCTCTTTCAACTAAATTTAACCTCTCGATAATAGGGTCGGTTGGAATTTCTGGTTCACATACCTCCTAGATAAAAATATCCATGTCAAATTGATGGGCATAATTTGTCATAAACACGAAATGCAACAACTTGTTTTAAAAGAGAATATACCACATCTGAATCATCACAAGGACGAGGGCTGGCAGGGACGGATATCAAAACCATGGCACTATGTATAACAAACAACGTACGAGTAAGATAATTATACGAGTAACTATATATCCAAATCACACAAACATCAATTTGGTAATATAAAACATTCATGAACAAGAGCCTCACCACAAGGTGGTGCCGGCGACGGGACGGTGCGGGCGATCGACGGTAGTTACGACGGAGATTTAGAAGGCACTAAGTAAACCACACCTACATATGCAAACTAAGTGTTATTTTTGACCTCAAATTGCATATAAATCAAATACTAGCACATATAATTCCTCCCAAGTTACTAAACTCACAAAATAATCACTATACAAAGCATTGCAAGAGCTAATCTAGCAATGAGAGATGAACGGACAAAGTTGCTAACCTTTGTGATCATTTGAATGGACGGGGGCCTTCAAAGCTTGACAAATTTTGGGCAAAATGTGTGATGAGCTCGAGGAAGAGGGGAAGAACGGAGGAGGAGAGAGGAAAGGGAAAGAACAGAGCGAGCTCGGGTGGACGAAGGGTTTGTGTAGGACGACCTTTAGTACCGGTTCGTAACACAAACCGGTACTAAAGGTGCTGGAGGGGCCCCAGACTGACAACATCCTCCCACTACTCACTTTAGTACCGGTCCGTGGCACGAAGCAGTGCTAAAGGTTCGCCATGAACCGGTACTAATGAGAGCGGCCGGCTAGCCGTTGGAACCGGCACTAATGTGATTCACATTTGACCCTTTTTCTACTAGTGGGTTCATGCTAGCAGCCCGTAGCAACCACATAATACTTGTGTTTTTGCAGGGCATGTTGTGATGTGATATGGTCAAGAGTCAAGACATGATGTGATATAAATTGTTGTATGAGATGATCATGTTTTGTAACAAGTTATCGGCAACTGGCAGGAGCCATATGGTTGTCGCTTTATTGTATGAAATGCAATCGCCATGTAATTGCTTTACTTTATCACTAAGCGGAAGCGATAGTCGTAGTAGCAATAGTTGGCGAGATGACAACGATGCTACGATGGAGATCGGGGTGTCAAGCCGGTGACGATGGAGATCATGACAGTGCTTTGGAGATGGAGATCAAAGGCACAAGATGATGATGGCCATATCATGTCACTTATTTTGATTGCATGTGATGTTTATCTTTTATGCATCTTATTTTGCTTAGTACGACGGTAGCATTATAAGATGATCCCTCACTAAATTTCAAGGTACACGTGTTCTCCCTGAGTATGCACCGTTGCTACAGTTCGTCGTGCCGAGCCACCACGTGATGATCACGTGTGATAAGCTCTACGTTCACATACAATGGGTGCAAGCCAGTTTTGCACGTGCAGAATACTCGGGTTAAACTTGAAGATCCTAGCATATATAGATATGGCCTCGAAACACTAAGACCGAAAGGTGAAACGTGAATCATATAGTAGATATGATCAATATAGAGATGTTCACCATTGAAAACTACTCCATCTCACGTGATGATCGGACATGGTTTAGTTGATATGGATCACGTGATCATTTAGATGACTAGATGGATGTCTATTTAAGTGGGAGTTCTTTAGTAATATGATTAATTAAACTTTAATTTATCATAAACTTAGTCCTGATAGTTTTTTGCATATCTATGTTGTTGTAGATCAATGGCCCGTGCTATTGTTCCCTTGAATTTTTAAAGTGTTCCTAGAGAAAGCTAAGTTGAAAGATGATGGTAGCAACTACAAAGACTGGGTCCGTAACTTGAGGATTATCCTTATTGTTGCACACAAGAATTACGTCCTGGAAGCACCACTAGGTGTACCATCTGCCCCAGCAATTGCAGAAATTGTGAATGCCTGGCAGTCGCGTGTTGATGACTACTCGTTAGTTTGGTGTGCCATGCTTTACGGCTTAGAATCGGGACTTCAAAGACGTTTTAAACGTCATGGAGCATATGAGATGTTCCAGGAGTTGAAGTTAATATTTCAAGCAAATGCCCGAGTTGAGGGATATGAAGTCTCCAACAAGTTCTATAGCTGAAAGATGGAGGAGAACAGTTCTGTTAGTGAACACATACTCAAAATGTCTGGGTACCATAATCAATTGACACAATTGGGAGTTAATCTTCTAAATGATTGTGTCATTGACAGAGTTCTTCAATCACTGACACCAAGTTATAAAAGCTTCGTGATGAACTATAATATGCAAGGGATGGAAAATACTATTCCCGAGCTCTTCGAAATGCTAAAGGCCGCGAAGGTAGAAATCAAAAAGGAGCATCAAGTGTTGATGGTTAACAAGACCACTAGTTTCAAGAAAAAGGTCAATGGGTAAAGAAAAGGGGAACTTCAAAAAGACTGACAAGCAAGTTGTCACTCCTGGGAAGAAAATCAAGTCTGGACCCAAGCAAACAAATCAATTGCTTAGTATGTTCTTATTGAGCTACTAGACAACATGCCTGACGATGTTTTGTGTCACGCCTCTCCTAATTCAGTATTTTTTCCCTGGTATAATCTAGTTGCGAGATCAGGGGAAATCATTATTAATGTAATATTGGAGGGAAGATGTGCTTCTTAGGTTTAGGAGTTCGACCCCATGTCTAGTTCAGCAAACGAGACCGCCAACTCCAAGTGCTGTTGCGTATAATGTGGAATACCAAATTCCATGGACAAGCCTGGCTTTGCTGTGCAAACAAACCGGGGGTTTTCTAGGATAGTTGTTATTGGGGCCGTGAGAACTAGAGTATGTGCGTGCCTCCTTTTGTTTGAGGGGTTCTGTGCCGTGTTTTCTCCATTCGGAACCTTGTATCACTGTGAATTGCTGAGCATGTTCTTGTTGAGCTACTGGACAGCATGCCTCCCTTACTGGTGCAAAGTCTTAATGCTTATGCTTGAATTGAATGAAAGCTAGCATTGATCAGTTTTGCTCTCTGGATTTATTTCCTTAACGTAATATGTGTTGTTCCCTGGTCTTAATCCGCAGGAATATGTGGCAAACCGTGCTTCGGACAAGATTAGTCAGCTCACTGATAATGTCTATGTCTGCCGTTATGGATCTGTAAGTGTTCCTATTTATGTTCAAGATTGGTCACATTCTCATGTTGTTATCACGTGTTATTGTGACATTAAGTTGTTTGAGCAACCGATGTAAACTCATAAAGTCATAAGTTAATCTTACATTCATTTCTTAATTATTCTCTAATTCAATGAGTAGGGTATGTTTAATTGCTGGTGTTGACAATAAACAAAACAAACAAAAGCTAACAAGCCAAGATTTTGTATTTAGCTTTTCCGTGCCATTTTGTAGTTGCCTTATCATTGCTTGTCTTCTGGGAGAGTCGAACTCTTCAGTTATAACACTGTCATAACTTATGACTCATAAGTTTTCATCGGCCGCTTTAATTTTTGGTAGTCATATATCCCATTTTCTGTTCATAAGATCTATGTCTCACATGTAGCATGCCTCTCATTATCTTGCAGGCCGCTGATACACAAGTTATTTCAGATTATGTGCGCTATTTTCTCCACCAACACACGTAAGTACTCTGTGCAGAACACAGTTTTTTGCTTCTAAATCATAGAAGGATGGCACTGTATAAATTAAATAGACCTTAAATTTCAATTGTCAATATGATTGCAGTCAGTTGAGTGTTTGATTTGCAAGTTAGCTGATGTTAAATCTATCCTCCTTGTACAGAATTCAGCTTGGGCAACCAGCTACCGTGAAAGTCGCATCCAACTTGGTTAGGTTGCTGGCCTATCAGAACAAGGTATGTCTTTTGTAGCCATCACAAGAATGCTCACCTTCTTTGATACACAGCATGTCCTTTCTGATATTTGTTATCACTGTCCAGAGCATGTTGCAAGCGGGTATGATAGTTGGTGGATGGGATAAGTACGAGGGAGGCCAAATTTACTCAGTCCCTCTTGGTGGAACAATTCTGAGGCAACCATTCGCAATTGGAGCTAAGGTTCAACAATAGAACTGTAGAAGTGCATCATTCCTTGACTATATTTGACTTGACACCCTTGAGTAGAGTACTCGTTTGCAACAAACCTTGTGCACTCTGTTAATCACACTTATCCTGGTTGACTGCAACCTGGCTCTGCTGAGTGCTGAGAAACACTGAGCACACAATTTTGCTAATCCAGCTTTAGTGTACGGCTTTACGCTATACCAGGTGCTGGTTCTTATACTTCTATGTTATCCCTGACCTTTTTCAGGATCTGGTTCCAGCTATCTGTATGGATTGATGGATCATGAATGGAAAGAGGGGATGACCCAGGAAGAAGCTGAGGTACATCATTTGGTTTCTTCTGAGGAACTAGAGAGTATTTGGCGATCTTTTCTGCAGCGCATCTCCTAACATGGTCTTCTTATCCTTTATCTCAACAGAAATTTGTGGTGAAGGTGGTTTCCCTTGCCATTGCACGTGATGGTGCTAGTGGAGGGGTTGTTCGCACTGTTACTGTAAGTGTTCTTTTCATACAAATTCCATGCTTGGTTTCTTTTGGTTCAGAAACACACAACATCATAGAAACTTGAACCTGCTGATTTGAATGGACTTTATTTCTACAACATAAAGATGATACAACCTGGCATGGTGTCTCTTGTGATTGCTTTAGAAACCAAACCGGTCATCATAACTCAAAAGGAAAACCAATATTTGACTTGATCTCGTGTGATGTGTTTCTTAAAAAGAGATCGGTAAAAGATTTCTGCTGACACTATAATGTGGGATAGGCTGACACCAAACTGTGCCTAGATGTTTCTTATGTCCCGTCTTTTTTTGTTGAAAAATCTTGTCTGTTTTGCTTGGCCGTACTGATTTGAGAGTATTGCTCAGATAAATGAGGAGGGCGTGAAGAGGAGCTTCCATCCCGGCGACAAGCTGCCGCTGTGGCATGAGGAGATGGAGCCCCAGAACTCGCTCCTCGACATTCTCGCGGCCGGGAGCTCTGATGCCATGGTCCAGTGAGCCGTGCTTCCTACTGGTGCTTCCTACTGTGTCTTATGATGACTTGTTCTGAGTTTGAGCTTAATGTCGTTAAGAAATTGTGCCGAATTGTTCCACACCAGCTTATTTTCCTCCCTTGTTATTACAAATTAATAGCACTGTACATTCCTTGTTCGATGGATCCGTGTCCTCTCGTGCAACTGAACGACCTCGGAGTACCGCGTCGATTGCTGAAATTTTTAGGAAAGAAAACACTTGTGATGCAACGTCGACGATCAATGCTGAGATGTGGATCGTGATTCAAACAGAATGATTGGAATGCCGCTGGTTTGATCTGGTCTGTCGCTTGCATTTTGGTTCTGCGAGCCTGGCTACGCTACCACAGAGAGCAGCATGGTACAGATATGAGAAATCAAACTTGTGGTCTTGTGGATACAGTACTGTCAGCTATTGCAGCATGACGCGACTCATCATCAACAGGTACTATAAAATAGTGTCTGGACACCTGACCAAATTAACATGGCTTATACATAGTGGCCCACACGCTTGATCAGACATGGCGCTTGAAGGTGTGTGAGCCCTCCCTATCACAACTCTGGTTGGTGAAACCGGACCGTGTCATACTTTGCAGACAGAGTTCAGGTCGCCGGTGCGCAAGTGGTGATGAACAAAGCCATGGTCCGAAAAGTGTTTCTTAAGTGTCTGCCTTTGATCTTTTGAAAAAATAAGTAAATGCACTGGATGAATATCATTGATAATCATTGGTAGGTTCACATTGATGTCAAATTTGTCGTTTTTGTATCTCGTGCAATGTTGCGAATTTTGATATGGAATTTTGTGACAACGTCGGATTATGTTGTCAGTGCACTATTTTTTTCTAGAATTTTCGAACATTTTTGAATGTGCAACCGGGGTCCAGTGCACCCCGCACAACCGATTAATTTGATCCCCAGAGCAACTCTAGCATCTGCTGCACAGTTTGGATCGCAATATTTGTTGTGGACTCGGTTGTCAAAAAATATGAAGACCGACTTGGGTGCATGTAAAGTCGGATTCATCACATTTCAACCTCCAAATTTTTCTCACCTGATGGGCCCCAAACATTGGTGGTTTTCCCCACCCTCTCTCCTCTCGTAACTGCATATTTGCACCTCCCTCTCCAAATAGGCATGGCCGCATGGCGGCTAGTCCTAAATCGAGCCAGATGGGGGTCCTATGGCTACACCCAAATCGAGCTAGTCCTCCCGCTGTCGCACCCACCTCGCTGCTCCCCCAGCCTCTGTCACCCCCGCGAACAACAAGATTCCAGTGGCGATGGTATGAATTGCACCAATTTTGTTTCAGAATTATATTAAGCATTAGCTGGGACATCCAACTTAATATAATTTCAAATGGCTTCCAATGCTTCACGACGATCTCACTCCTCCTTGGTGATAAGGGCGGCCGCCTCTTGTGGCACCTAGTCCGGCTGCGGGGGAAGCGGCGTGGCGACGGGATGGAAAGTGGAGGATGTGTGTGGTGGGGTATGAGCTAGGTGAGACATGGTGATGACCTTTTTATAGCCGTAGACGACAGGTGGTGGGAAAACATGGAGGCTATTGCCGCGAGCAGTTCACATGCGGCGACCGCCATTAATGGGCCCGCTTTTTTGGTGAGATGAGCGTCTAGCCGTCTATGCCATCAACAAGAGGCGAAGGTGGGCCACGCGGGAGGATAAAGAGGGGGTAAAACTTCCCTTTCGGTAAGCATTTGGCGATGAAGCGTGTTCCAAAGCAACACACCACCGTCTCCAAATATGAAAGCCCGTAGACTGAATTTGAAGCGGCCTTCATAAATTATGACGATCCGCGATGGCGAGAGCTTTGTTTTTGACCCAAAATTGCTATCTCATTGGTTATTATGCCGATCAGCGTGACTTAGCCTTGTGATCAGCACAGTCATGTGAATGCCCATTGTTTTCAGGCGCATATCCTCTATCATCTGGCTTAATTCAGAGAATCTCAACGCATATCGAACCCGACAAAAGCTCACTAGTTGCTTGGCATAGCAAGGACAATTGTCCTATTACTTTTTTGTTGTACACTCTTAGAGCATTTCCAACAGGCTTTGTATATTGGATTGCTAAAAAGTGATGACAGAAAGAGGAGAGAGAAGGTTTAGCAATCCAAACCAAGTTGTGCTTTGACAACCTTTATATATTGGCATTACAAGAAATATGTCAACTTGCGACCATCATTATTGGTCACTAAAAAGTCATTGTTTTTCATTTGCGACCTTTTTGTGACCAAAAACAGAAGGTCAAAAGCTGGTAATCGTACTGAAATTAACGACATTCTCTGTGAGAAGGTCGTGGAATTCCACGACCAAAATAAAAGGTCATTGATTCTATGAACTTCTATTTTGGTCGCTAGCTCTCTGCTCAGGCCACATTGGATCCGACGTGGCAATCTGACGTGGCAAAATTGCAACCAATTGAAAAGGTCGTTGATAAGATTCAGCCCGGTCCAATTCGGTGTTTTACATGGGCCGAGCTCAGCAATTCAGACATTTTTATTTTTTTCTCAATTAATTTCCCTGTTCAAGAATTCGTCCGATTAACTAGTTAACTTGTTGATTAACCCCTACTCGTAGGGTCACCGAGTAGCCGATAAGCCAATAAATCATCCGATTAATTGATTAAATGGTTGATTAACTTGCCGATTAGCCTATTATTCCCCTACGTGCAAGCCAACCGAGAAGCTACCAGTTAACGATTTCCTCAATAATGATTAATTTTGATCAGCTACATGGGCCAGACCCAACATTTTAGCCTTTTTATTTTTGGGCCATGGCCTTTTAGTCCGTTGATTTTCTAGTTTCAGCCATTATATATTGGGGTACCACTAGTAAGCAAGGCCCCACATGTCATGCTTATCTCAAAATTTGTCCCACACATCAGAAATTTCGGAATTTGTTAAACAACCATTATAACTTGGACCCTCTTGTCAGGTTTCCATTTCACGAGTATTCAAATCACATACACAATCATTTTTTTGAACAGACCAGAGAGCAAATTAAATTCATCCAAAACAACACTACATTAGTCTATTACATTTGTTACAGTATATTACAACCCAGATATGCCTACAATTACAAGATATAATATGCTACTCTTTGTTGATATGCTTCACAGCTTCGGCCTTGGATTCGCACTTCACCTGTGCAAAGAATAAGAATGAAAATATAAGAATAAGAATGTGTACAGAACATCAAACAGTAGCCAATGAGGGATCCAATAACTTATAAGCAAGAATTCACAACAAATGCCATGTAGATAGATAGTATGACTAACACTAACAGTAGGTGTTTATGGAGTGACAAATGTTCTCACTAGCTAGGATTTTTTTCGGTATATAGTATACTGACATGTGCAACTCTAACTAAATTGATCATAGAAATGAAAATAACTGTAAGAACGAGTTCATTCAGAATCCAGGCATGTCAAATTTTAAGCAACAGCAGAACAGATCTAATAAACCAGACCATAATCAGCATGCATCAGGATTTATGGTTCTAGCTAAACAGTAAGGATACAGAGATACACGCATCAAGCATACCAGCTACTACAATAAGAGGTCCAGATGCTCCAGGAACTGTAGGGAGTATGCACCCCGACAGTCATGCAGTAGCTAGGGATTGAGGAGGATGAGCTTGCTCCCATTGTACCTGGATGGTAGACAAGAAAACAAGTTATGGCAGCAGAAGTATCATGCTGTATCCATTGTACCAGGGTCATATATAGGTACACAATTAGCTAATATGTCGATAAAAAGTACTCAGTAGCTGTAATGTATAGGTTACACGTATGAATGGAAGACTCAGCAAAGGCATGTTGATAAAACAGTGAAAACAATGGTATCCGGTATACCGCCATGCATGAGCACTTATTAATATTTATATTCATCATCACAGCAACCTCTAACCACCTATGCTCATTGTTACAAATCTATGCATAGTTACAAAAAATAAACCTATGTATTTGAAACCAGAATAGATTTCTCACTCAAATCTGAATTCATTGGTTTCTCCTCCAAACTATTGAAATCTCAGGCCTCTAATTAGCTAGTTTCTTGGGCAACAAACATCATTGAAAATTTGCAATGTAGCATAGATAAACCAAATGTAACATCAGAAACAACAAGGTAGAATCATCTAGACCACATGTTTATCAACAAAAAAAATCTAGAACACATGTTCAACCGAAATGCACTACTCCATTCTCGTAATATTAACATAGAAGAACTGCATCTATTAGACGATCTCCACAAGGACCAAGCATCTATACTGCACAAACAGCACACTCGCATACAGAGAAACAGAGCCCAGGCAGTAGCAAATAAACATTGATGGATGACCCACCGTGCATAGACCAATCAGCAACAGCAGCAACAATAGGTAGTAGAAGTAGAAGAGGGAGGGCGCTATCGTGCACAGGGCCACGACCAGGAGTCGGGGAGGACGGGCCGGAGTCGGTGAAGAGGCCATTACCCTTCTTGTGGTGCATGCCGTTGCCGTTGGAGTCAGGCATTTTGGGAACTCCTATAAATGAGATGGAAAATAGATTAGTCATAAGTAAATAATCACTGTTTGCATTAGTACATTGACACTTGCAAGTAATACATCATTCACTTAAAACAAGTAAGGTCAAATAGATACATGACATGACACAAGAGAAGATGTTGCCAGTCAAAGATGGAACTTGTATATACCTTTTAAAAAAACCATACAAGTCAGTGATGCTCCAACACAACACTCATGGACTGAAATAATAAGATAAAAAGATATTGCCAGACAAAGATGGCATTTGTATAGACCTTGGAAAAAACATACAAGTCAGGGATGCATACTAATTTTACTAATATGTTATAATTGTGTACTCCGGAGTTGCAGCATCACTTCACAAATCACAACATGCTACACTTTTAGGTATGTTAAGCAGCGCCTATTGATCTGAACTTAGTGTTGATAAAAAGTGTCTACTGAATTCCATAGGGCAACATATGAAGTGAGGAGATTTAATCCTCATGACACTACAGGTAGATATCAAGAACACAAACTAATGGGTATATATGCATGCTTAGGATGGAGCATACAGAACAAGCAGAATTTTCGTTGTATTAAGAAAAGGTCAGGACTGTAGTATTATAATCCATAATATGCAAAAAATTGATCTTTTCATAGTACTACATTCATTGTTGTCATCGGCATGAAAAATATAGTATTGAAATGCTTGATTTTTTTAAAAGCTTCGCTTGCAATAGTCAAAGTAATTGTCATGCCAAATCTGTTCAACAAAATTGATAATCTAGAAGTCCATCATCTGATGACTCGAAATACCTAGAGACGGAAAATTTAATCACCACTTTAGAGACCAGGATTCACTCATCAAGAAAACACCTTATTTATGCAACAGGATGAATAGAGCAATAGACTATGGATTACTCTATTAAAGAAATGTATAGTGCATAATTCCAAGAAAAAATTGCCCTGGTTTGTAAGGATTTATGGCTTGGAAGTGAATAATCAATTATTAAAGATAATGAAGTTAATTGAACAATTTTTACACATGTATAATGGCGTGAATAGAGCAATAGAGCAATGCCCAATCCTTACACATGTATAATGGCATGAATATGCAAGTTAGACCTAGATGTTACTAACAAGTGTTGTTTGCATAATTAATGAATAAGTGTAGTATTTCTAACTAGCCAGAATCAATCTTTGTGCATACATCCTGCCATGTTGTTCCTTGCCAAGTAATCTCCCAAAAGCAGTATTAATAAAATTGAAACATAATAACACATACAGGACTACAAGAACCACAACAAGAAATTTTCTGTTGCGAGTAAGCTGTTTGCCATTGTCCATTTGCTCCTACCAAGTCAATCTATTATACATCCCCTGATCATCAGCAAATGGAGTTCCCTTCTTCCAGTGGAAGAAGTGGTATGTAATCTGAAATGAAGATTCAATTAGGAAAGCAATGACAATAGAGAAATAATTTCTAGATAGTATGTTTCATGCTATAATCTTATGAGAAAAATAGCAATAATTTGTACTTCCAGAATTGAGGTTGGGCCAACTAGAACTACAATATTTACTGCCAGAATGATTTCATGAATTTTCCCACTACATTATTATATTTAAAGTAGCAAAAGAATGATTAAATGTAGGCTATTTATTTGGCTATTATGAAACAGTAAACCTTCAAACTAGAATACACTTTATTAGTTGGCAGGATTGGCGAATGTGTCGTAGCAATTTGTAGCTAGGGGAGGCGAAGGGTGGGCAGATGCGAACGATCTACCCCAATTCTTGACTGCACGAAGAAAGCAATCAAGGTAAACAAACACAAACCGCAAGCCTTTAGATCCATGGGATTCGAGGCCGTGTAAGCGAGGGAGGGAGGGGAGGGGGAGAGGCGGGTACCATGAAGTGGCCGAGGTTGACGAGCGTCTAGGCCATGCCTCCACAGCCATGTCCTGCACCACCTTGACGTTCTCCCAGTTGTTCTTCTTGTTGTACAACCGGCACAACACCCATTCGTCCAGCTGCAATAGCCACATATCACAAAAAGAGAGGGTCAACATCTATCTATCGATCAATTAGTATTGTTGGTGAGCAAAGTGCAAACTGGAAGACACTAGGGTTACCTTGAGGGATCCCTTCTTGCCGGGCAAGTTTGCTTCAGCAAGTTTGCTTCCTCCTTTGTTAATCCACAAAAAAGAACATGTAAATATGTCAGCCAACAGTACATACATATAGAACAAATAAATGCTGGAGAAAGCTTGTGGTTTGGTGTTGGCCATCCACGGGACCTGTGAGACGCAGGTCGACAATGCGCTTCCAGGCCTGCGCAGCCTTCTTGAGCGTGTCCTTGAACAGCTCCTTCCTAGAGAGTATCGTGCCGGTATCCTTACGGAACACCTGGAAAGGAATTCATCAATATAAGCAAGCCAATTCCGCCAAACGTCATCATCATCACGTGAACAAAACATGCTTCAACCTGATACAAACATCTCGCAAACAGTACATGATCCAAAACTAGGCGACAGTTTGGTTCAGTGTTAACGTTTGATAAGAACAGTGCTATGCATGGGCTGTCAAGCATCCAGGAGCAGAAGCACAACATATGCATCCTAGTAACTTAATAAACATGCTCATGAAAGCGACTGGTACAGTGGGTTAGGGCAAAGCTTAGGAAATTAACAAGCAGAGCAGGGAGGTGGAGCGTCCAAAGCTGTGTGCGAGCAGGGAGGTTGAAGCTGACAACAAGTAGTTTTGCTAAACTTGCGCGTGCTATAGACAGACAATTCTTGTGCACTGCACAGCTTGTCCCCTCTTCAGTGGAATATACTAGTAGTGCCAAGCAACCGAATCAGGTCAGAAAAAGGAAAGGGATCGCGTGTGCGGTGGACTGGACAAAATCAATCGTTTCAATGTTATTGTGCAAAATCTATGGCACTCATCCGAATCAGGTGGGGGGAAAAATTACGCACACCGACACACGCACATTTAATCGAACCGAATCTAATCTAATCTTGAGAAGTCAGTGAGATCTATGGCGCTCATCCATCCATGGAGGGGAGGGGAACCGAGGGATTGAAATCAGTGGAATTGGGGAGGGGGTTGGGGTTGCTGCTTACGGGGTCGGAGGCGATGAGGCGGGCCATGCGGTCGACGACCTCGACGGCGTGGTGAGAACCGGCCCAGGCGACCTTCATGCCGTCAATGTTGAACTGCGCCGTGGCCCTCTGATACGTCCATTTTGCATCGTGCTTTTATATCAATATTTATTGCATTATGGGCTGTCATTACACATTATATCTCAATACTTATGGCTATTCTCTCTTATTTTACAAGGTTTACCACGAAGAGGGGGAATGCCAGCAGCTGGAATTCTGGCTGGAAAAGGAGCAAACGTTGGAAACCTATTCTGCACAACTCCAAAAGTCCTGAAACTCCACAAAACAATTTTTTGGATTTATTAAGAAGTTATGAGCGAAAGAAATAGGTCAGGGGGCCCACACCCTGTCCAGTAGACAGGGGGCACCCCCCTATAGGGTGCGCCCCCCTATCTCCTGGGCCCCCCGGTGGGCCTCCGACGTCCATCTTCTGCTATATCATCACTTTTACCCTGGAAAAAATCGGGGGCAAGCTTACGGGACGAAACTCCACCGCCATGAGGTGGAACCTTGGAAGAACCAATCGGCTCTGGCAGAGCTGTTCTGCCGGGGACACTTCCCTCCGGGAGGGGGAAATCATCACCAACGTCATCACCAATGATCCTCTCATCGGGAGGGGGTCAATCTCCATCAACATCTTCACCAGCACCATCTCCTCTCAAAGCCCTAGTTCATCTCTTGTATCCAATCTTGTATCAAAACCACAAATTGGTACCTGTGGGTTGCTAGTATTGTTGATTACTCCTTGTAGTCGATGCTAATTGGTTTACTTGGTGGAAGATCATATGTTCAAATCCTTTATGCATATTATTACTCCTCTAATTATGAACATGAATATGCTTTGTGAGTAGTTACGTTTGTTCCCGAGGACATGGGAGAAGTCTTGCTATTAGTAGTCATGTGAATTTGGTATTCGTTCGATATTTTGATGAGATGTATGTTGTCTTTCCTCTAGTGGTGTTATGTGAACGTCGACTACATGACACTTCACCATTATTTGGGCCTAGAGGAAGGCATAGGGAAGTAATAAGTAGATGATGGGTTGCTAGAGTGACAGAAGCTTAAACCCTAGTTTATGCGTTGCTTCGTTAGGGGTTGATATTGGCCCATATGTTTAATGTTGTGGTTAGGTTTACCTTAATACTCCTTTTTGTAGTTGCGGACGCTTGTAATAGGGGTTAATCATAAGTGGGACGCTTGTCCAAGTTAGGGCAGTACCCAAGTGCCGGTCCACCCACATATCAAATTATCAAAGTACCAAACGCGAATCTTATGAACGTGATGAAAACTAGCTTGACGATAATTCCCAATGTGTCCTCGGGAGCTCCTTCCTCATTATTAGAATTTGTCCAGGCTTATCCTTTGCTACATAAAGGATTTGGCCACCTTGCTGCACTTTATTTACTTTATTTACTTTTTGCTCGTTACTATTTATCTTATCACAAAATTATCTATCACCTATTATTTCAGTGCTTGAAGAGAAAACCTTACTGAAAGCCGCTTATCATTTCCTTCTGCTCCTCGTTGGGTTCGATACTCTTACTTACCAAAAGGACTACGATAGATCCCCTACACTTGTGGGTCATCACCCTCTCCCCCACCAGGTAGTCAGGCTCCCCTCCTCCGCCCGCCGCAGCCGCCATCTTGGCCAAGCTGCTGTCTGTTTGGCTGCCGACGCGTGGGTGGTTTGGGAGACAAGGGGCGGCAGCGGCGGGATTGGGAAGGAGGGGGCGGAAGAGGAAGGGAGGAGGTGCCTCCTCGAGGCGGATCTCCTAGTGGCGGCCTCCTCGAGCAGCCCCCCATGGTGTAGGGACGCCAGCTGTCGATTTCAAAACCGGCGGATCTCGGGTAGGGGGTCCTGAACTATGCGTCTAAGGCTAATGGTAATAGGAGGTGGGGGACACAATGTTTACCCAGGTTCAGCCCCTCTCTATGGAGGTAATACCCTATTTCCTGCTTGATTGATCTTGATGAATATGAGTATTACAAGAGTTGATCTACCACGAGATCGTAGAGGCTAAACCCTAGAAGCTATCCTATGATTATGATTGTTGTTGTCCTACAGACTAAACCCTCCGGCTTATATAGACACCGGAGGGGGCTAGGGTTACACAAGGTCGGTTATAGAGAAGGGAATCTACATATCTGAATCGCCAAGCTTGCCTTCCACGCAAAGGAGAGTCCCACCCGGACACGGGACGAGGTCTTCTATCTTGTATCTTCGTAGCCCAACAGTCCGGCCCATGTATATAGTCCGGCTGTTCGAGGACCCCTTAATCCAGGACTCCCTCAGTAGCCCCTGAACCAGGCTTCAATGACGATGAGTCCTGTGTTCAGATTGTCTTCGGCATTGCAAGGCGGGTTCCTTCTTCGAACTCTTCAAAGTACTTATTGTAAAGAGCAGTGTCCGACTTCCCATTTAATGTTACGCTCATCGGCTTCTGTTCCTTCATGGTTTCAGCTTCCACGTGTCGAGCGAATGCGAGAAGTTGGGGCATTTTTACACTTGCCACCCTAACCATGTAAGTAAATTGTCTATTTAAAGAGACAGGGATCTTCAGATCCAATCCACACCGTCTTCCCCAAGCGAGGAATCATCGGAGTGTGCCCGCAAAAACCACTCCAACATGGCTGGCGCTAGCAGCTTCTCCTCCCGCTCTCACAGCACCAAGCCGGGCGATTGGGAGAAGTGTGCCATATCCCACGGTCAATTGGTGAAGTTGCAGACCTAGGGGTTTCTACCTCCTGCATATCTAGTTCCCGTTCAAGCCGGATTGGCTTCCATTGACGACAGGGAGCAAGCGGAGAATTTTCCCAACCCATCCAGGGGGGAGCGAGTATGCCTTGTCCCCTACTTACTGAGGGGTGTCGGATTTCCAATCCATGCATTCTTTCGCGGGCTTCTGGAGTACTATGGCCTCAAGCTGCACAACTTCACACCTGCCTCCATCCTGCACATTGCAGGTTATGTCGCTCTTCACTTGCCACCCTAACCATGTAAGTAAATTGTCTATTTAAAGAGACAGGGATCTTCAGATCCAATCCACACCGTCTTCCCCAAGCGAGGAATCATCGGAGTGTGCCCGCAAAAACCACTCCAACATGGCTGGCGCTAGCAGCTTCTCCTCCCGCTCTCACAGCACCAAGCCGGGCGATTGGGAGAAGTGTGCCATATCCCACGGTCAATTGGTGAAGTTGCAGACCTAGGGGTTTTTACCTCCTGCATATCTAGTTCCCGTTCAAGCCGGATTGGCTTCCATTGACGACAGGGAGCAAGCGGAGAATTTTCCCAACCCATCCAGGGGGGAGCGAGTATGCCTTGTCCCCTACTTACTGAGGGGTGTCGGATTTCCAATCCATGCATTCTTTCGCGGGCTTCTAGAGTACTATGGCCTCAAGCTGCACAACTTCACACCTGCCTCCATCCTGCACATTGCAGGTTATGTCGCTCTTTGTGAACTATTTCTGGGTTGTGAAGCCCATTTTGAGCTATGGAAGAAGCTGTTTTGCCTTGTCCCTCGTAATCAAGAGGGATCAATATTCCAAGTAGGCGGAGCCGAGATATGGCGCATCACCGGGACTGGATACCTATCCGGTACACCGAAGAAGGCATCCGAAGAATGGCCTTCCCAGTGGTTTTATATTGAGGACGTCTCCCTTCCCGACCCAATCTGAATGGGTCTTCCTGAGTTTACAAGCGTTCCACTGAAGAAGCGCCTCAGCTAGCATCCCCGGAGCCTCAGGGAGGAAGACAACAGGGAGGTCCATCAATTGATGAGCAAGATAAGAACGTTCGCTCAATCCGGATTATCAATAATCGAGGTGGCAATATGCATAATGCGGGGGGTTCAGCCACTCCAGTACCGAGGGCGTCCCATGTGGCACTTCAATGGAGAAGACGACACCACCCACTGCGGTCGGAAGGGTTTTGACTCCACCACCGCTCTGGTGAAAATACTGTCCGGTTTATACGAAGGGGAAAAAGAGGAGTTCATCCGCATTAATCCCAGAGATGGATTTTTCATGTACAACCCTCCCAGCTGGGTGAGTTTCCATCCCAATACTCTACCCATTCATTCCCTGAGTCATTTTTTTCATAAATATTTGATCCGTCCATTTATAATAGGAATGGCGGAAAATCACTAGCGAGATCCACAGTCCGGCTCCACAGCCAGAGGACCACTATCGGGCCCTTGACCCCGGATTTGAAGAGGATCCGGACATATTCGTGGAGCTCGAGGAAGGAGTATTTTACCAAGCCAGCTGTGACAACACAAAAGTGGCTATCATCACCGACTATCCCGGCCTCCTCCCTGCGTCGCATGTAAGTAATCAAGAGACATATCATTCGAGAGGATTGATTATTTCCCCCTTACCCATCGCATAATTTTATGCTTTAAAGGGAAGACGATCGGCGTGCCATGGCGAACCCGAGGCGACTCGCCAAAAAGCAGTGCCTATGTCGGGCAGGCCTTCAAAGAGAAAGGCAGATGGAACTGCGGCTGAGCCATCCTCAAAGAGGTATGGTTTTCAACATGCTCTGTGGTCGTCATCTTAAAGTATGACACTATTCGTCGTGTCTTAACAGGAAGAGCATTCGCCAGACTGAGTCTGGGGTTCCTGCCGGTCATGCCTCCACTAGCCGGATTCTGGACCCTACATCGAGGGCCGAGGCTAACACGAAAGTGACACCGGATTGTCCTCATACAGAGGATTCAGATAGAGTATCGGTCACAAATTCTAAAGTGAAGAGTGAGGGAGTCCTGGATAAGGGGGTATCCGGACAACCAGACTATATACTTTGGCCGGACTGTTGGACTATGAAGATACAAGATTGATGACTTCATCCCGTGTCCGGACGGGACTCTCCTTTGCATGGAAAGCAAGCTTGGCAATTTAGATGTTAGATCTCCTTCTCCGTAACCGACTCTGTGTAACCCTAGCCCCCTCCGGTGTCTATATAAACCGGAGGGTTTAGTCCGTAGGATGACAACAATCATACCATAGGCTAGCTTCTAGGGTTTAGCCTCTACGATCTCGTGGTAGATCAACTCTTGTAATACTCATATCATCAAGATCAATCAAGTAGTAAGTAGGGTATTACCTCCATCGAGAGGGCCCGAACCTGGGTAAACATCGTGTCCCTAGTCTCCTGTTACCATTAGCCTTAGACGCACAGTTCGGGACCCCCTACCCGAATCCGCCGGTTTTGACACCGACATTGGTGCTTTCATTGAGAGTTCCACTGTGTCACAGCGATAAGGCTTGATGGCTCGTCTCGTTGTCAAGAACAACGTCACTTCTGGGGGAGCCCTGGCTATAGGCCAAACTCTCCGATTGGGCGGCTTCGTCGTGACCGCCCGATCGGCTGTCACGCCGACAATGACTTCTCAGGTCATCAAGAACATCCTCCATGTTGGTTCGGAACTCACCGAACAGATGGACCCAATGGAGCTCTCCTCCCTCCATGAGCTCTTGGATCGCATCGCCGCTCTGGGCGTCGGTACGGACTATGACCGGATCGGGCTTAAACCCGACCAAAGGGAGATCTACTCTCCGCCGGTCACCCATGAGATAGAGGTAGTGGAAGAGCATCACATGAATTCTCCCTCTATTTTGAGGACGAACTATGTCCGGATTCCCGAGCTCTCTAGGCCGGACACCCGCTCGCGGGAGGACATGACCCAAACCCCGAATTTAGAATCAGGCGGCGGGCCAGAGAAGTTGGGCAATATCCGAAAGCTCGAGCCGCTAAGCTCAGAAGCTTCTGCGCCCCTGGGTCTCAGATTGGGTCAGGATTCGAATTTAAATCCGCCCACCCACCCAGATTTATTCAATCTTTTGCATATCAGACAAGAGCCCCAAGAGACAAAACATCGTTACTGGGCCAGATTCCTCCTTGTGATAAACAAGGTCAAGGACTATCGCGAGGAAGACACAATCTCCCTCTTTTGCAAAAATTGCACGGACAAAGGGATCCTCAATGCTATAAGTCGCCGTGACATAGTACACTTCGCTGACTTAGCGGCCATAGTGCAGAAGTACTGCGCGATGGAAAGCGCCTGGAAAACCCAAAAAACTTCTGGGATAGTCTGGCTCTCACTAAACCCTTCGTTCGAATTAAAAGGGCAAACTTTTGTAACTTACCCGATTCGGTTACCAAAAAATTAAAGCCCGACGCAAGGCGCGGAACCGTATTGAAGGAATGGCTCAATGGGCCATGCAAAATTCACAGCACACCAGATACCATGCCAACACATAGCCTTAGAGCATGTTGGATACTCCGGCAGGTAGCAAAAACCGGCGAGGATCTCCTCATAAACCATACAGCAGAGCAACATCCCGCCGAAAACAACAATACAGTATTGACAATCTTTGAGACCTTCGCCTCAAATAATAGGCACAAGCGAGCTCAACAAAGTCTCGCCGAAGTTTGCCACGTGGCAACAATAAATCCGTGGAACTACACGGCCATAACTTTCAACGCCAGTGATGAACCTCAATTCCGAACAGTCTGGGCACCAGCCGCCTTGGTCCTTATCCCAATCGTGGATGGCTTCCGGCTCACTAAAGTGCTCACGGACGGCGGAAGCGGATTAAACCTCATCTACGAGGAAACCCTCAACAAGATGGAAATTGACAAAAGCCACATTGAGCAAAGTAGGACGACCTTCAGGGGAATCATCCCTAGTCGGGAGGCATGGTGTGCGGGAAAAATCACAGTGGATGTAGTATTCGGCACGCTAGAGAATTACAGGCCTGAAGAAATCACGTTCCAAGTGGCCCCATTTAGCAGCGGATACCACGCCCTTTTAGGGCGGGACGCATTCATGAGCTTTCAAGCTATACCCCATTACGGGTACATGAAGCTCAAAATGCCCAGGCCCAATGGAATCATCACTCTAGCTAGTGATCTAGACATCGCACTCCGCGCCGAAAATAAAACCGCCGCACTAGCCCTGGAAGCATTATCCGAAGCCCTAGCGGTCGAAGAACTAACAACATTGCGTGCCACAGTGGACAGAGACGACGTGATACTCGACAAGCGACCCAAGTCCACCTCCTTCAAGCCAGCGGACGAGATAGTCAAATTCCAAGTCCACCCAACGGACCCCACAAAGACAACTTCCATTAGGACAGAGTTGAGCCCTACAATGGATGCCGCACTGCGAGACTTCCTACGCGAGAATTGGGACATTTTCGCCTGGCATCCTTCAGACATGCCAGGCATCACACACAACCTCAATATACTAAAAGGATACAAGCTAGTCAAGCAGACTCCCAGACGCTTCTCAGAGCCTAAGCGAAAAGCCATGGGAGAAGAGCTAGCCAAGCTACTTGAGGCAGGATTCATCAGAGATATAAAACATCCGGATTGGCTAGCAAACCTGGTGATGGTACCAAAGAAGGACAAATCCTGGCGCCTATGTGTCGATTTAAAAGACCTCAATAAAGCTTGCCCTAAGGACCCCTTCCCCCTCCCTCGCATTGACCAAATCATTGACGCCACCGCAGGACACGACTCACTATGTTTTCTCGACGCATACTCCGGATACCATCAGATCAAGATGACGGAATCTGACCAAGCTACAACGGCCTTCATAACGCCATATGGCCCCTTCTTTTTCAACACTATTCCCTTCAGGCTCAAAAACGCCGGCGTAACCTACCAACGCATGATTTAGACATGCCTGGAGAAGCAAATCGACAAAACAATGGAAGCATACGTGGATGACGTAGTCATCAAAACAAGACACGTCGAAACTTTAGTAGATAACTTAAGACTCACGTTCGACAACCTCCGAACATAAGACATCAAGCTCAACCCAGAAAAATGTGTCTTCGGCGTACCCTCCTGGATGTTGCTCGGCTTCATCATTTCCAACAGAGGAATCAAAGCAAATCCGACAAAAATCCAAGCTCTGTCGCAGTTGGCTATCCCAACAGACCTCAAGCAGATCCAGAAACTAACTGGATGTGTGGCTGCCTTAAGCCACTTTATATCTCGGTTAGGAGAAAAGGCACTACCTCTCTATCACCTTCTTCGGCGCACCGAACACTTCGAGTGGACGGATGTAGCCATGGCTAGACTGGAAGAAATAAAGGCCTTATTGGCCAGCAACCAAGTCCTGACTGCCCCAAATACTGGCGAACCAATGCTATTATACATAGCTGCAACACATCAGGTTGTAAGCGATGTGCTCGTCGTCGAACGAGAAACAAAGGGACACAAGTTCCCGCTCCAAAAGCCGGTATATTGCGTGTCCACTATCCTCACTCCATGAAAATCCTGATACCCACACTATCAAAAGGTAGCATACGTGGTCTTCATGGCATCCCGGAAGCTATGACACTACTTTCAAGAGTGTTTGATTACGGTGGCCTCCGAAGTACCACTCAATGACATAATAAATAACCGCGATGCTACGGGCCAGATTGCCAAATGGGCTATCGAGCTCCTTCCGTTCGACATTACATACAAACCACGGCGAGCCATCAAGTCGCAAGTACTGGCTGACTTTGTCGCCGAATGGACAGAAGTTGAACTCCCTAAAGAGTACGGCGCCTACTCCAATTGGATCATGAACTTCGACGACTATAGAATGCTGGCCGAACTGGGAGCAGGTGTCGTCCTGACATCCCCCACCGAAGACACGGTCCAATACGTACTCCAAATATTATACACAGACTCCAACAATGCCACCGAATATGAGGCTTTGTTGCATGGTCTTCGGATGGCAGTCTCCATGGGCATCCAACGCTTAGAAGTGCGTGGAGACTCGAACCTCACAATATCACAAGTAAATGGAGACTTTGATGCCAAGGATTCGAAAATGGCGGCCTACCGTAATGCCGTCCTCAAAATATCAGCTCGGTTCGAGGGGCTCGAATTCCACCATGTGGTCCGAGAAAACAATCAAGCGGCGGATATCCTTTCCCGCATCGGCGCTAAACGCGACCCCGTCCCACCAAATATCTTCTTGGAAAGGCTGTTCAAGCCATCCATGGTATGGGAAGGGGAGACCGGCAACAACAGCCCGGCTCTGAACACAACCCCAGATTCTGAACCATCTCATGTAATCGGAGGCTCTGCCATCGAAATAACACCCTTGGCCCACGAAATCATGGCTGTCATCGCCTCGTGGACCGAGCCCTTCTTAGCCTACCTAAATAGGCAAGAGCTCCCCGACGACCAAAATGAGGCACATTGTATTATACGAAGCTCTAGGGCCTACAAAGTCCATGAGAGAGAGCTCTATAAGAAAAGCGCCACCGGAGTGCTCCAAAGATGCATCTCCGAAGAGGAAGGGAGGCAGCTCTTGGCTGAAATCCATGCCGGACTCGGCGGGCACCACCCTGCAGCTCGGGCACTTGTAAGCAAGGCCTTTCGCACAGGCTTCTACTGGCCGACAGCCCGGACAGATGCACATGACCTCGTCCAACATTGCGACGGTTGCCAACTTTGCGCCAATCAAAGCCATATGCCCCCTACCGCTCACCAAACAATCCCCATAACTTGGCCCTTCACGGTCTAGGGGCTGGATATGGTCAGAACTCTTAAAGGGGGAAGCCATAAGAAAAAATACTTATTGGTCATGGTGGACAAGTTCACCAAATGGATAGAAGCCAAACCAGTTAAAACGGCCGAATCCGGACCCGTGATAGACATTATATCAGGGATTGTACACCGTCATAGTGTACCCCACAACATCATCACTGACAATGGCTCAAATTTCACAGCCGAGCAGGTGAAAACCTGGTGCGGCAATATGGGCATCAAGCTCGATTACGCCTCCGTCTATCAGCCCCAAACAAACGGTCAAGTCGAACGAGCAAATGGTCTCATCATGAGCGGAATCAAACCCAGACTAGTGCGATCCTTGAAGGAATCAGATACGCATTGGGTCGAGGAGCTCGACTCCATACTCTGGGGGCTGCGGACCACGCCGAATGGTACCACCAGATACACACCATTTTTTATGGTGTACGGTGCAGAAGCAGTGCTACCCTTCGACATAATCCATGACTCACCTCGCGTGCACATGTACGAAGAAAAGGAAGCCGAACTAGATCGGCAGGACAACGTAGATACCCTGGAGGAGGAGCTTGACGTCGCAAAAGCCCATTCCGCGTTCTATCAACAATAGGCTCGAAGGTACCAAAGCAGATAAGTACGGGCCAAAACTTATAACGTTGGCGAACTAGTTCTACGCCTACTGGAGAAGAAGAAGGACAAGCTCAAACCCAAGTGGGAGGGTCCCTTCATCATTGATAAAGTTCTCACCGGAGGAGCGTACCATCTGCGCAATACATCTGATAACAGACTCGAGCCGAATCCATGGAACGCGGCCAGACTCCGAAGATTCTACGCCTAGTGCCGAACTCAGTGTTCATCTCCTTACCTCCGCTCTCTCAATATGTCCTCCTTCTTACTTTCTCACCCTCTTTACCCTTTTTACATAAAGTCTTACATACTGTACGAATGCTTTGATCGCTCCGGCCGCACTATGTGCGATCTATATACCTGGGGGCTTCCTATATGGAAGTTAAATATAATTACTCTAATGGCTTCCCGCCTATCACATATGCGTTTTCTTTCCATATGTGCCTTTTATTCACCATTATATGCATCGATATGACTTAAGTTTTGGCCATGCTAGGTTGCTTGGCTCTTGTGTTTATGCCCTACGTTCCCGTTAATTCGGCTAGGGCATAAGGGGAGCACCTCTGCGATTGTTACTGCTGGTTCAGCCGGATGTGTACCTCAGACTGGGTGAAGCCGAAAGCTAGCATTCTTAAGGGAATATTCGGTCGGTGAACAAAAGATGTTTTCGTTCATTACAATGTGAATCCCCAGATGTTTTGTTTCCTGTGCTTCTGTTCGCAGTTCGGACATGCACATTGATGCATGCGTACCCAGGGAAAGGAACCCCTAACAGAACTATTCTCTCTGGAAGATGTTTCTTACTATCCATGTAATATAACATAACTAGTTGGGTACTTGTCTGTTCAAGCACTTATGACCCCTACGCCTGGTTTCTACGCATACCCTGGTTTTATATAACTGAGAGGGTATTCGGATACACCCTGGACTGTCGGGTCCGAGGGCTGAAGCGAAAAGGTCCGCCATGACAAATGATTTTCAATCCAGTTAGGGACTACATATGTCCATTGAATTACATAGTCACTTGGACTGGCTATATTCTTCCTTTATACCATCCAACAGGCTGAATAGTCTACAATCCTGTTGGGAATACTTTGCGGCTAACGCTACCTGGTCATACACCAGACTTACGGGAATCTCTTGCCCATCTGGCCCCACCGGTCCGACTTCAGCCATATGGTTCGGGTCAGCCTTGGCGTATCGCTTCTTCACCATGGCCCAGGCTTCCCTTGCACCTTGTCGGCAGGCTGATATCTTCCATAATCGGAAGCGCCACCGTGCTCCTTTGAGCATCTCCACAAGCTCTCCCATGCCCCCTGGCAGGGAGGTGGATGGCCATAGGGCCTGGGTAATACCCCGCATCGCCTGCCGATCTTCTTCGTGCAGTTGCGAGAGATCTTGCAGCATATCACCTGCGGATCCAGGCATCTCCTCTTCGGGACGGCCTGTCAGCATACCTATAGACATAACCATGTCAGCACGCTTCCTCGCCGAACTGTGCTACAGTTTGTTTAAGCACTTACTGTAAATGCCACGTCGCAGCCTCCGATTCTCCTTCACAGAGTCCGCAAGCTGAGCTCGAACATCTGATAATTCGACGCCCAGTTGCACATTGGCGTCTTGGAGAGTGTTTTTCTCCTTCCTAACCTACGTAAGCACACGCTCGCCAACCTTTAGCTGTCTTTGGAGATGTGACTGACTATCTTTTACGATTTCCGGATTCTCTCCGGGATTGTGTGCAGAATTTTCTGTTAGACTCATAAAGCAAGCAGAATACTAAATGGTATACGTCTTTAAATTTTCTCTATTAAGACAAGTATTACCAGATGAGGCCTTTGGGGATTCCTCTAGTTTGGCAACTGCGGCCCTCAGCTGGGTCTTGCACTCCTCTAGCTCTTGTGTTAAATGGGTATTCTTCTCTACAAGAACCTGCGTATACAATGATCCTTAAATTAGTTGTTCCAACTGTTTCAAGTCTCAGGGGCTACTGATATACATGCTTATCAAATTTTCTTACCCGTATATCCTTTGCATACTGGTCTGTCGCTTGGGCAAGTCCATCTTGGGCAGCTCGGATATATGCATCTCCCGAATTGAAGGCATTGAATGCCTCTTCGGAAAAGATACCATTGCGGAGTACGGCCCAACGGCGCCGGTGATTCATGGCGCTCTCTACTTCGGAATTTGTGGTGGAGAGCCTATCCGCATCCTCTGTCGAAGGGCAATCCGGCGTCGTTCCCACATTAGCCTCCTCTCTTGAGACCGGTTCAGGAATCCGGCTGGTGGAGGCGTGGCCGGCAGGATCTCTGGATATAGTCCGGCGACTACTCTTTCTGCCAGAACACGATGGACGCTGTTACATTTCACAAATGATAATCACGGAGAAGATTTTAATTATACATCTGCAACGGCGTTTCGACCCTCGCCACCTTCCTCTTGAGCCTGCTTGGCCCGGATGCCCTTTGCTGACGAGCCCCCAGGGGCTCGGCGCAGCGTCCCGATGACCGTCTCTATAAAAATTCGGTATTTTGTGCATAAGGTATGGTACAAAGGAGGAATCCTCTCTGGAGGTTGGGGCTTTAGCTTTGCTTACACGTGACACAGGGAGCAGTCCAGGATAATCGGCAATAATCGCCACCAAGGTGCCGTCACAACTTGCCTGGTAAAATGCTCCGTCGACAAGCTCCATAGATATATCCAGATCTTCTTCAAGTCCGGGGTCGAGGGCCCGATCGGGATCCTCTGGCTGTAGAGAAGGGTTGTTGAACTCTTTCACGGCCTTCCTCAGTTCCTGCTTAGAAAACAGCAGAGTCCATGATTTCAATGAAGGATGAAAGAATGGATAGAGTTGAGCAAAGAGTAACGGCTTACCCAGCTTGGGGAGTTGTACATGGAAAATCCATCCTGTGGTTTAATATGGAGGAACTCTTCTTCTTCTCCTTTATATAAATTGGACAGTATTCTCGCCAGAGCGGTGGCAGAGTCCGGACCTTTACGACCGCAGTGGGTGGCATCGTCTTCCCTATTGAAGTTCCACATGGGCTTCCCCTGATATTGAAGTGGCTGCACCCCCCACATTATGCATATTGATATAACTTCGGTTATTGTCAGTCCTGATTTGGCCAGTGTCTTTATCCTGCTGATCAGGAAGTGGACTTCTCTGTCATCTTCCACCTGGGGGCTCCGAGGGCGCCAGCTTTGGCGTTTCTTCAGTGGAGCATTATTAAACTCTGGAAGGCCCGTCCGGATTGGGTCCGGAAGGGGAACGCCATCTACATAAAACCACTCCGAGGGCCAATCTTCGGATGCCTTCTTTGGAGTGCCGGATAGGTATCCGGCCTGGGCGATGCGCCATATTTTGGCTCCGCCTACTTGATATATAGACCCCCTGATTACGGGGGACGAGGCAGAATAGCCTCTTCCATAACTCGAAGTGAGCCTCGCAGCCCAGGAATAACTCACAGAGGGCAACATATCTTGCGATGTGCAGCACGGAGGTGGGGGTGAAGTTATGCAGCTGGAGGCCGTAGAACTCCAGGAGCCCGCGGAGGAATGGGTGGATTGGAAACCCGACTCCTCTTAGCAAATATGGGATGAGGCATACCCGCTCCCCTTGAGATGGGTTAGGAAATCCCTCCGCTTGCGGCCCACCATTATAGGTGGCTAATCCGGCTAGAACGGGGACCATGTACGCAGGTGGAAGAAACCCTTGGGTCTGCAACTCTACTAAATGGCTGTGAGGGATAGAACACTTTTCCAAATCACCTGGCTTAGCGCTAAGGCAGCGAGAAGAGGAGCTGCAGCGACTAGCCATGATGGGATGGTTTTTCCGGATGCGCTCTATTGAAAGCTTGCTGGAGGGAAGAAGGTGAGATTTGGATCTGAGGATCCCCGTCTCTACAAATAGGCGGTTCGCTTACAGGGTCAGGGTGGCAAATGTAAAGATGCTCTGTCTCCTCGTATTCGCTCGACACATGGAGATGGCCATTATTGGAGCACAGAAGCCGAGGAATACACCATTGATGGGAGGGCGAACACTGTTCGCTACAACAGGTACTTTGGATTCGGAGAAGAACCCGCCTTGCAATGCCGAAGACAATCTACGCGCCGGACTCATCGTCATTGAAGCCTGGTTTGGGGGCTACTAAGGGAGTCCTGGATAAGGGGGTATCCAGACAGCCGGACTATATACTTTGGCCGGACTGTTGGACTATGAAGATACAAGATTGAAGACTTCGTCCCGTGTCCGGATGGGACTCTCCTTTGCGTGGAAGGCAAGCTTGGCGATTCGGATGTTAGATCTCCTTCTCTGTAAGCGACTCTATGTAACCCTAGCCCCCTCTGGTGTCTATATAAACCGGAGGGTTTAGTCCGTAGGACGACAACAATCATACCATAGGCTAGCTTCTAGGGTTTAGCCTCTACGATATCGTGGTAGATCAACTCTTGTAATACTCATATCATCAAGATCAATCAAGTAGGAAGTAGGGTATTACCTCCATCGAGAGGGCCCGAACCTGGGTAAACATTGTGTCCCCAGTCTCCTATTACCATTAGCCTTAGATGCACAGTTTGGGACCCCCTACCCGAGATCTGCCGGTTTTGACACCGACAAAGAGTGCCATGAATCAACGGTGCTGCCGGGCCGTACTTCGCGACCCCGGTTTTTCAGAAGAGGCTTTCAATGCCTTCAACTCAAGTGATGCATACATCCGAGCTGCTCAAGATGGGCTTGCTAGAGCCACAAACCAGTATTTGAAAGATATACGGGTGAGTATAAAAATCTGATAATTATATATATCAGTATCCCCTAAGACTTGAATCAGTTGGTACAACTGATTTAAGGATCATTGTATTAATAGGTGCTCTCAGAGGAGAAGAACATGTTGTCTCAAGAGCTGGAAAAGTGTCGAACCCAGCTAACGGTCGCTATGGCCGAGCTGTCAAAACCCGAAAAGACATCCACTCGTATGTATTCCCGAATTGAGAAAAACAAGATTGTATGTATTGACCAGTAATGCTAACAATATATGATGACAAAATCCTCAGATAATCCGAAACAGAATCCGGAAATCCCACGAGAGGGTGAACAAGGAGCTCAAAGGCAATCGGCCACTAGCGAGCGTGTACTTACACAGGTCATTCAGGAGAAAAACAAACTCCAAGATGCGAATACCCAGCTGGGCGAAGAATTGAAAGATGTTCGGGCCCAGCTGGCCGACTCCGTGAAGGAAAATAAGAGGCTTCAATGCGACATTTTTAGTATGTGCTCAAACAAACCCTTATATAGTTCGGCAAAGAAAGGAACTAACAGAGTTATGTCTGTAGGTATGCTGACTGGCTGTCCCGAAGAGGAGATGCCCGGATCCTCAGGCGATCTGCTACAAGAGCTTTTGCAACTGCACGAGCAAGTTCGGCAGGCAATGCGGAGTGTCTCCAAGGCCTTGTGGCCATCCGCCTCCCTACCAGGAAGTATGGAGGAGCTTGTACAGCTATTCAAGGGAGCACGATGCCGTTTCCGACTATGGAAGATATCGACCTGTCGAGAAGGTGCGAGGGAAGCTTGGGCCATGGTGAAAACACAATATACCAAGCTCAATCCGAATCATATGGCCTGGGTCAGACCTTTAGGTTCAGATGGGAAAGAAATTCCAGTTAGTCTGGTATATGACCAGGTAGAATTAGCCGCAAAGTATTCCCAACAGGATTGTATGCTAGACAACCTGTTGGATGGCATAGAAGAGGAAGCTTTTGAGTCCAAATGACTATGTACTCCAATGGACAAGTTTGTCCCTAGCCGAATTGTAAAACATTTGTCATGGCAGACCTTTTCACTTCGGCATCCGGACCCAACAGTCCGGATTGTTTCCGAATACCCGCTCGGTAATATAAACCGGGGTACGCTTAGAAACCAGGCGTAGGTGTCATAGTTGCTTGAAAAGACAAGTACCCAACTAGCTATGTTATATTACATTGATAGTAAGAAACATCTTCCAGGGAGAATAGTTAAGGGTTCCTTTCCCTGGGTACGCATGCATTAACATGCATGTCCGAACTGCGATCAAAAAGTCGCAGTACATGTAACATCTAGGGGTTCATAGTGTGGTAAGTAAAAAAACATCTTTAGTCCACCGAACGAATATTCCCTTAAGAATGCTAGCTTTCAGCTTCACCCAGTCTGAGGTACACATCCGGAGTACCCGACAGTAACAATCACAGAGGTGCTCCCTTTATGCGCTAGCTGAACTAACGGGAACGTACGGCATAAGCACAGGACCCGGGCAACCCAGCTTGGCCAAAACTTAAGTCATATCGATGCATAAAATGGCAGAAAAAAGGTACATATGGAAAAAGGACACATATGAAGTGAGCTTGATGTTTGGAAGATAATTATAACAAGCTTCTGTATAAGAAGCCCCCAGGTATAATATGCGCACATACTTGAAGATTAGTGCATCGCAAGTGAGCGGTCTAGCCACACGAAGGCTTTTAAAGCTATACAAGAAAAAGCAAAAAAAGAGCTAAAAATAAATAGAAAGGACCGAGGGGAAGGAGACGAACAAAAAGTTCAGCGCTAGGTGTAGAATCTTGGGAGTCTGGCTGCATTCCATGGGTTCGGCTCGAGGCGATTATCTGATGCATCACGCAGGCGGTACGCTCCCCCAGTGAGAACTTTGTCAATGATGAAGGGACCCTCCCACTTGGGCTTGAGCTTGTCCTTTTTCTTCTCCGGTAGGTGTAGAACGAGTTCACCGATATTATAAGTCTTGGCCCGTACTTCTACGCTTTGATACTGATGAGCCTGTTGTTGATAAAATCCGGAACGGGCTTTTGCAACGTCGCGCTCCTCTTCCAGGGCATCTAAATTGTCTTGCCGATCAAGCTCAGCCTCTCTCTTTCTTCGTACATGCGCACTCGAGGTGAGTCATGAATAATATCGCAGGGAAACACAGCCTCTGCGCCATACACCATGAAGAAGGGTTTGTATCCGGTAGTGCGATTTGGTGTGGTCCGCAGCCCCAAGAGTATAGAGTCAAGCTCCTCAACCCAGTGCGTGCACTAGTCTGGGTTTAATGCCGCTCATAATAAGACCATTGGCTCGCTCGACTTGACCGTTTGTTTGAGGGTGATAGACGGGGGCGTAATCGAGCTTAATGCCCATGTTATCGCACCAAGTTTTCACCTCATCGGCTGTGAAATTGGAGCCGTTATCGGTGATGATGCTGTGGGGAACACCATAACGGTGCACAACACCAGATATGAAGTCTATCACGGGTCCGGATTCGGCCGTTTTAACTGGTTTGGCCTCTATCCATTTAGTGAATTTATCCACCATGACCAACAAGTATTTTTTCTTGTGGCTTCCTCCTTTAAGGAGTCTGACCATATCAAGCCCCCAGACAGCAAAAGGACAAGTGATGGGGATAGTTTGTAGAGCGGTGTGTGGCATATGACTTTGGTTGGCGAAAAGCTGGCATCTGACGCAATGTTGGACAAGGTCATGTGCGTCTGCTCAGGCCGTCGGACAGTAGAAACCTGTATGGAAGGCCTTGCTTACAAGGGCCCGAGCTGCGGCGTGGTGACCGCCAAGGCCGGCATGAATTTCAACCAAGAGCTGCCGTCCTTCCTCCTCGGAGATACATCTTTGAAGTACTCCTGTAGCGCTTTTCTTATAAAGCTCTCCCTCATGGACTTTGTAGGCTTTAGAGCGCCACACAGTGCAGTGTGCCTGATATCTACTACGCAACCTTCTTCTTGTAGACGTTGTTGGGCCTTCAAGTACAGAGGTTTGTAGGACAGTAGCAAATTTCCCTCAAGTGGATGACCTAAGGATTATCAATCCGTGGGCAACGTAGGATGAGGATGGTCTCTCTCAAACAACCCTGCAACCAAATAACAAAGGGTCTCTTGTGTCCCCAACACACCAATACAAAGGTGCACTTGTTCATCGAAGAGATGGTGATACAGCTGCAATATGGATGGTAGATATAGGTTTTTGTAATCTGAAATTATAAAAACAGCAAGGTAACTAATGATAAAAGTGAGCACAAATGGTATTGCAATGCTAGGAAACAAGGCGTAAGGTTCATACTTTCACTAGTGCAAGTTCTCTCAACAATAATAACATAACTGGATCATATAACTATCCCTCAACATGCAACAAAGAGTCACTCCAAAGTCACTAATAGCGGAGAACAAACGAAGAGATTATTGTAGGGTACGAAACCACCTCAAAGTTATCCTTTCTAATCGATCTATTCAAGAGTCCGTAGTAAAATAAGACGAAGATATTCTTTCCGTTCGATCTATCTTAGAGTTCGTACTAGAATAACATCTTAAGACACAAATCAACCATAACCCTAATGTCACCTAGATACTCCAATGTCACCTCAAGTATCCGTTGGCATGATTAAACGATATTCATCACACAATCTCAGATTCATCTATTCAACCAACACAAAGTACTTCAAAGAGTGCCCCAAAGTTTCTACCGGAGAGTCAAGACAAAAACGTGTGCCAACCCCTATGCATAAGTTCACAAGGTCACTGAACCCGCAAGTTGATCACCAAAACATAAATCAAGTAGATCATGTGAATATCCCATTGTCACCATAGATAAGCACATGCAAGACATACATTAAGTGTTGTAAAATCCTTAAAGACTCAATCCGATAAGATAACTTCAAAGGGAAAACTCAATCCATTACAAGAGAGTAGAGGGGGAGAAACACGATAAATCCAACTATAATAGCAAAGCTCGCGATACATCAAGATCGTGCCAAATCAAGAACACAAGAGAGAGATAGATCAAACACATAGCTACTGGTACATACCCTCAGCCCCGAGGGTGGACTACTCCCTCCTTGTCATGGAGAGCGCCGGGATGATGAAGATGGCCACGGGTGAGGGATCCCCCCCTCTGGTAGGGTGCCAGAAGAGGGTCCCGATTAGTTTTTGGTGGCTATAGAGGCTTGCGGCAGCGGAACTCCCGATCTATTGTGATCCTCGATGTTTTCGGGGTATATGGACATATATAGGTGAAAGAAGTCGGTCAGGGGAGCCACGAGGGGCCCACGCGGGTGGGGGGCACGCCCCTGACCATCGTGGCCACCTCGAAGCTTCTCTGACGTCTACTCCAAGTCTCCTGGATTGCTTCCGCTCCAAAAATAACTCTCCCGAAGGTTTCATTCTGTATGGACTCTATTTGATATTCCTTTTCTTCGAAACACTGAAATAGGCAAGAAAACAACAATTTGGGCTGGGCCTCCGGTTAATAGGTTAGTCCCAAAAATAACATAAAAGTGTATAGTAAAGCCCATAAACATCCAAAACAGATAATATAATAACATGAATACTTCATAAATTGTAGATACATTAGAGACGTATCAAGTATCCCCGAGCTTAATTCCTGCACGTCCTCGAGTAGGTAAATGATAAAAGAAAGAATTTATGAAGTGTGAATGCTAGCAGGTGCACAAGTTTGATTAATGATAATTTCAGTCACCTTTTCTAGCATCATTATATACCATAATAGTAGCTCATCTCATAAAACGTTTCATGATCAAGTAATAGATCATAAACTTTCTTGAAAACTAGCAAACTTCATTCTTAGTCATCAAACAATTGCAATTCATCTTATTTTCAGGAAGGGTCTATGTCAGAGCTTTGATTTAGCAAGCTCCACATACTCAACTATCATTTAATCTTTCACAATTGCTAACACTCACGTGATATTTATGGGTTCAAAGTTTTAATCGAATACAGAGAAAAATAGGGGCTTATAGTTTCGCCTCCCAACCTTTTACCTCAAGGGTAATGTCAACAATAATAATTTATGAACGCCTACATCCAAGTGGATATATATATCCGAATCACCCCAACACAAAGTGCTTGCCAAAGGAAAAAGTGTAAAAAGGAAAGGTGATGATCACCATGACTCTTGTACAAGGGTAGAGGATAATAGTAAAAGATAGGCCCTTCACAGAGGGAAGCAGAGGTTGTCATGCACTTTTATGGTTGGATGCACAAAATCTTAATGCAAAATAACATCACTTTATATTGCCGCTTGTGATAAAGACCTTTATTATGTAGTCCGTCGCTTTTATTTCTTTCCTATCACAAGTTCATATAAAGCTTATTCTCTTTGCACTAATAGATCATACATATTTAGAGAGCAATTTTTATTGCATGCACCGATGACAACTTACTTGAAGGATCTCACTCAATCCTTAGGTAGGTATGGTGGACTCTCATGGCAAAACTAGTTTAAGGGATGTTTGGAAGCACAAGTAGTATTTCTACTTGGTGCAAAGAATTTGGCTAGCATGAGGGGGAAAGGCAAGCTCAACATGTTGGATGATCCTAGACAATATAACGTTTCAGATATAGGAAAACATAACCCATTAAGTTGTCTTCCTTGTCCAACATCAACCTTTTAGCATGTCATATTTTAATGAGTGCTCAGATTAAAAAACATGTCCAAGATAGTATATTTATATGAGAAATCTCTCTCCCTTCAATATTCTTTCATGAATTGTTCAAGTGACCAATACAACGTTTGCTAACCTTCAATAAATTTACCACCTCTACTTCTTATATGTGAAGTCATTGCTCCCCATGGGATAATCATATGAAACATATCTAAATTCAGATTTATTATATTCAAATCATTCAATCATTTACTCATAGGATATAAGTGAAGCACACGAGTAAATGCCAAACTACTCAAAAAAGATATAAGTGAAGATCAATGAGTAGTTAAATAATTATGTAGCTATGTGAAGACTCTCTCTCATTTAAGAATTTCAGATCTTGGGATATTATTCAAACAACAAGCAAAACAAGACAAGATGACATTTCAAGGATAGCACTCATCATGTGAAGAAGCAAAAACTTAGGCTCAACCAATACTAACCGATAATTGTTGAAGAAGAAAGGTGGGATGCCTACAGGGGCATCCCCAAGCTTAGGTGCTTGAGACTTCTTAGAATATTATATTGGGGTGCCTTGGGCATCCCCAAGCTTTAGATCTTGTGTCTCCTTAATTCCTCTCATATCACGTTTTCCTAAATCTCAAAAACTTCATCCACACAAAACTCAACAAGAACTCGTCAGATAAGTTAGTATAAACCAATGCAAAAACCTTATCATTATCTACTATAGAAAATCACAAAAATTATTATTCAACATTGCATACTAAATGTCTCTGCATATTTAATACTCCTATCCTCAAATAGAATCATATGCAAACAATGCAAACATAATAGCAATCTGCCAAAACAGTATAGTCTGTAAAGAATGCAAGATTCATCATACTTACCTAACTCCAAAAATTATGAGAAAAATACTACACTGTATAAGATTTATCATATCTCAATATGCAAAAAGTTTCAATATTATATCATTCTCTGAATTTTCTAGGGAATTTTTGCAACATCGGTAAACTTTCTGTTTTGAAACAGCAACATGTATACTTGCAAAATAAGCATGGTAAAGGCTATCATTGACATTTTTATTAAAAATAGAATGCAAAACATTATTCTAAATAACATCAAGCAAATAATAACAAAATAAAATGACGCTCCAAGCAAAACACATATCATGTGGTGAACAAAAATATAGCTCCAAGTAAAGTTACCGATGAACAAAGATGAAAGTGGGGATGCCTTCCGGGGCATTCCCAAGCTTAGGCTCTTGGTTGTCCTTTAATATTACCTTGGGGTGCCTTGGGTATCTCCAAGCTTAGGCTCTTTCCACTCCTTATTCCATAGTCCATCGAATCTTTACCCAAAACTAGAAAACTTCACAACACAAAACTTAACAGAAAACTCGTAAGCTCCGTTAGTATAAGAAAATAAAACCACCACTTAGGTACTGTTGTGAACTCATTCTAAATTTATATTGATGTAATATCTACTATATTCCAACTTCTCTATGGTTCATACCCTCTGATACTACTCATAGATTCATCAAAATAAGCAAACAACACATAGAAAACAGAATCTGTCAAAAACAGAAAAGTCTGTATTAATCTGTATCATTCGAATCTTGTGCAACTCCAACAATTCTGAAATAAATTGGTGGACCTGAGGAATTTGTCTATTAATCATCTGCAGAAAGAATCAACCTAAAATCACTCTCCAGTAAAAAATGACAGCTAATCTCGTGAGCGCAAAAGTTTCTGTTTTTTACAGCAAGATCGCATAGACTTCACCCGAGTCTTCCCAAAGGTTCTACTTGGCACAAACACTAATTAAAACATAAAAACAGATCTAAACATAGGCTAGATGCATTATTTATTACTAAACAGAAAAAAAATAAAAAAAACTGGGTTGCCTCCCAACAAGCGCTAACATTTAACGCCCCTAGCTAGGCATGATGATTTCAATGATGCTCACATAAAAGATAAGAATTGAAACATAAAGAGAGCATCATGAAGAATATGACTAGAACATTTAAGTCTAACCCACTGCCTATGCATAGGGATTTTGTGAGCAAACAACTTATGGGAACAATAATCAACTAGCATAGGAAAGCAAAACAAGCATAGCTTCCAGATTTTCAACACATAGAGAGGAAACTTGGTATTATTGCAATTCCTACAAGAATATATTCCTCCCTCATAATAATTTTCAGTAGCATCATGAATGAATTCAACAATATAACCATCACATAAAGCATTCTTTTCATGATCTACATGCATAGAATTTTTACTACTCTCCACATAAGCAAGTTTATTCTTTATGGCATACGTATCATCACAATAATCATCATAAATAGGAGGCATGCTTTCATCATAATAAATTTTCTCATCAAAACTTGGGGGACAAAAAATACCATCTTCATCAAACTTAGCTTCCCTAGCATCATGGATATTCAAGGAATTCATACGAACAACATTGCAATCATGCTCATCATACAAAGATCTAGTACCAAACATTTTAATGCATTCTTCTTCTAGAAATTGAGCAAAATTTTCTTTTCCATCAATCTCACGAAAGATATTAAAAAGATGAAGCGTATTAAGCAAACTTAATTCCATTTTTAGTTTTCTTTTATAGAATAAACTAGTGATAAAACAAGAAACAAAAAGATTCGATTGCAAGATCTAAATATATACCTTGAAGAACTCACCTACCCGGCCACGGCGCCAGAAAAGAGCTTGATGTCTACTATGCAACCTTCTTCTTGTAGACGTTGTTGGGCCTCCAAGTGCAGATGTTTGTAGGATAGTTGAAAATTTCCCTCAAGTGGATGACCTAAGGTTTATCAATCCATGGGAGGCATAGGATGAAGATGGTCTCTCTCAAACAACCCTGCAACCAAATAACAAAGAGTCTCTTGTCTCCCCAACACACCCAATACAATGGTAAATTATATAGGTGCACTAGTTTGGCGAAGAGATGGTGATACACGTGCAACATGGATGGTAGATATAGGTTTTTGTAATATGAAATTATAAAAACGTCAAGGTAACTAATGATAAAAGTGAGGACAAACGGTATTGCAATGCTAGGAAACAAGGCCTAAGGTTCATACTTTCACTAGTGCAAGTTCTCTCAACGATAATAACATAACTGGATCATATAACTATCCCTCAACATGCAACAAAGAGTCACTCCAAAGTCATTAATAGCGGAGAATAAACGAAGAGATTATTGTAGGGTACGAAACCACCTCAAAGTTATCCTTTCTGATCGATCTATTCAAGAGTCCGTAGTAAAGTAACACGAAGCTATTCTTTCCGTTCGATCTATCATAGAGTTCGTACTAGAATAACACCGTAAGACACAAATCAACCAAAACCCTAATGTCACCCAGATACTCCAATGCCACCTCAAGTATTCGTGGGCATGACTAAACGATATGCATCACACAATCTCTGATTTATCTAATCAACCAACACAAAGTACTTCACAGAGTGCCCGCAAAGTTTCTACAAGAGAGTCAAGACGAAAACGTGTGCCAGCCCCTATGCATAAGATCACAAGGTCACTGAACCCGCAAGTTGATCACCAAAACATACATCAAGTAGATCACGTGAATATCCCATTGTCACCACAGATAAGCACATGCAAGACATACATCAAGTGTTCTCAAATCCTTAAAGACTCAATCCGATAAGATAACTTCAAAGGGAAAACTCAATCCACTACAAGGGAGTAGAGGGGGAGAAACATCATAAGATCCAACTATAATAGCAAATCTCGCGATACATCAAGATCGTGCCAAATCAAGAACACGAGAGAGAGAGAGAGAGAGAGAGAGAGAGAGAGAGAGAGAGAAAGATCAAACACATAGCTACTGGCACATACCCTCAACCCCGAGGGTGGACTACTCCCTCCTTGTCATGGAGAGCGCCGGGATGATGAAGATGGCCACCGGTGAGGGATCCTCCCTCCGGCAGGGTGCCGGAACAGGGCCCCAATTGGTTTTTGGTGGCTACAGAGGCTTGCGGCGGCGGAACTCCTGATCTATTGTGCTCCTCGATGTTTTCGGGGTATATGGACATATATAGGTGAAAGAAGTCGGTCAGGGGAGCCACAAGGGTGGGTGTGCGCCGAGGGGGGTAGGGCACGCCCCTGACCCTCGTGGCCACCTCGAAGCTTCACTGACGTCTACTCCACGTCTCCTGGATTGCTTTCGTTCCAAAAATAACTCTCCTGAAGGTTTCATTCCGTTTGGACTACATTTGATATTCCTTTTCTTCGAAACACTGAAATAGGCAAGAAAACAACAATTTGGGCTGGGCCTCCGGTTAATAGGTTAGTCCCAAAAATAATATAAAAGTGTACAGTAAAGCCCATAAACATCCAAAACATATAATATAATAGCATGAATACTTTGTAAATTATAGATACATTGGAGGCGTATCAGTGCCTCATTTTGATCCTCGGGGAGTTCTTGCCTATTAAGGTAGGCCAAGAAGGGTTCGGTCCATGGGGCGATGACATCCATGATGAGATGGGCCGATGGTGTTATTTCGGTGGCAGAGCCCCCGATTATGTCAGTGTGTTCGGAATCTGGGGTTGTGGTCGGATCCAGACTGATGTTGCCGGTCTCCCCTTGCCACACCACGGATTGCTTGAAGAGCCTTTCCAGAAAGATGTTAGGTGGGACGGGGTCGCGCTTAGCACCGATGCAGGCAAGGGCATCCGCCGCTTGATTGTTTTCTCGAACTACATGATGAAACTTAAGCCCCTCGAGCCGAGCTGACATTTTAAGAACGACATTGCGATAGGCCGCCATTTTCGGATCTTTGGCATCGAAGTCTCCATTTATTTGAGATATTACGAGGTTTGAATCCCCACACACTTCCAGGCGTTGAATTCCCTCGGAGTCTGTGTATAATATTTGGAGTACGTATTGGACTGTATCTACAATGGGGGATGTTAGGACAACGTCTGCCCCCAGACCTACCATCATTTTAGAGCCGTCGAAGTGCATGATCCAATTGGAGTATGCGCCGTACTCTTTAGGGAGTTCGACCACTGTCCATTCAGCGACGAAGTCCGCCAGTACTTGGGATTTAATGGCTCGCCATGGTTTGTATGTAATGTGGAATGGGAGGAGCTCGATGGCCCACTTAGCAATCCGGCCCATTGTATCGCGGTTGTTTATTATGTCATTGAGTAGTACTTTGGAGGCCACCATCATTGAACACTCTCTAAAGTAGTGTCATAGTTTCCGGGATGCCATGAAGATCGCGTATGCTATTTTTTGATAACGAGGGTACCGAGATTTGCATGGTGTGAGGACAGTGGATACGTAGTATACCGACCTTTGAAGCGGGAATTTGTGTCCGTCCTGCTCGCGTTCGACGACGAGCACCGCACTCACAACTTGGTGTGTTGCAGCTATGTATAATAACATGGGTTCGCCAACGTTCGGCGCGGCCAGGATTGGGTTGCTTGCTAAGAGAGCCTTTATTTCTTCCAGTCCGGCCGTCGCCGCGTCCGCCCACTTGAAGTGTTCGGTTCGTCGAAGCAGGCGATAAAGTGGCAATGCCTTTTCTCCCAATCTGGAGATAAAGCGGCTTAAAGCTGCCATGCATCCACTTAGTTTTTGGATTTGTTTAAGATCTGTTGGGGTAGCCAACCGTGACAAAGCTCGGATTTTAACTAGGTTTGCCTCAATTCCTCTATTGGAAACCATGAAGCCCAGTAGCTTTCTGGCAGGAACGCCAAAAACACAATTTTCCGGATTGACCTTAATGTCGTATGTTTGGAGGTTATCGAATGTGAGCCTCAGATCGCCTATTAAAGATTCGACATGTCTGGTCTTGATGACCACGTCGTCCACATATGCTTCAACTATTTTGCCAATTTGTTTCTCTAGGCATGTTTGAATCATGCGTTGATAGGTGGCACCAGCGTTTTTGAGCCTGAAAGGCAGGGTTGAAGCAGAAAGGCACGTATGGGGTGATAAATGCCGTTGCGGCTTGATCGGACTCCGTCATCTTGATTTGATGGTATCTAGAGTATGCATCGAGGAAACACAATGAGTCGTGTCCTACGGTAACATCGATAATCTGATCAATGCGAGGGAGAGGAAAGGTATCCTTAGGGCAAGCCTTGTTGAGGTCTTTGAAATCGACACATAGGCGCCAGGATTTATCCTTCTTTGGTACCATCACCAGGTTTGCTAGCCAGTCCGGGTGTTTTATTTCTCTGATGAATCCGGCTTTGAGTAACTTGGCTAGCTCCTCTCCATAGCTTGTCGTTTGGGTTCTGAAAAGTGCCGTAGTGTTTGCTTGACCAACTTATATACCTTCAATATGTTTAGGCTGTGTTCGGCCAGCCTGCGTGGGATCCCTGGCATATCATAAGGGTGCCAGGCGAAGATATCCCAGTTCTCGCGTAGAAACGCCCATAGTGTGGCGTCGATTGTAGGGTCCATCTGTGCCCCGATGGATGCTGTCTTCATGGAGTCCGTTGGGTGGACTTGGAATTTGACTATTTCGTCCGCTGGTTTAAAGGAGGTGGATTTGGATTGCTTATCGAGTATCACGTCATCCCTATCCACTGTGGAGCGTAATGCAATTAATTCTTCGGCCGCGAGGGCTCCGGACAATGCCTCGAGGGCCAAGGCGGCAGTTTTGTTTTTGGCGCGGAGTGCTATGTCCGGATCATTGGCAAGAGTAATGATTCCATTGGTCCCAGGCATCTTGAGCTTCATGTACCCGTAATGGGGTATAGCTTGGAAGCTCGCAAATGCGTCCCGCCCTAACAAGGTGTGGTATCCACTATTGAAAGGGGCCACTTGAAAGGTTATCTCTTCGGACCGATAATTCTCCGGCGTGCCGAATACCACATCGAGTGTGATTTTTCCCGCACATCGTGCCTCCCGACTGGGAATAATTCCTCGGAAGGTCGTGCTGCTCTGCCCAATGCGTCTCCTGTCTATTTCCATTTTCCTGAGAGTTTCCTCGTAAATGAGGTTTAGTCCGCTGCCGCCGTCCATGAGAACTTTGGTAAGCCGAAAGCCGTCCATGATTGAACTAAGGACCAAAGCGGTTGGTGCCCGGACAGTTCTGAATTGCGGTTCGTCACTGACATTGAAAGTTATGGCCGTGTCGTTCCGGGGGTTTATTGCTGCAACTTGGCAGACTTCGGCAAGGCCGTAGAGTGCTCTCTTGCGCCTGTTATTTGAGGCGAAAGTCTCGAAGACTGTAAATACTGTAGTGTTGTTGTTTCCCGTGGGATGTTGCTCTGCGGTGTTTTTAATGAGGAGATCCTCGCCGCTCTTGTCCACCTGCCGAAGTATCCAACATGCTCTAAGGTTGTGTGTTGGTACGGTATCCGGTGTGGTGTGTATTTTTCATAGCCTATCGAGCCATCCCTCCAACACGGTTCCGTGCTGTGTGATGGGCTTCGATTTTTTTGTTGTTGAATCGGGCGACCTATGAGGGTACACCCATTTTGTTCGGACGAGGGGTTTATTGAGAGCACATGGATCCCAAAAGGCTGCCTGAGTTTTCCAGGTGCTTTCCATCGCGTAGTACTTCTGTACTATGATCGCCAAGTCAGCGATGTCTGATACGTGATGGCGATTTATGGCATTAAGGATTCCCTTGTCCGTGCAATTTTTGCAAAATAATGAGATTGCGTCTTCTTCGCGACAGTCCTTGACCTTGTTCTTGACAAGGAGGAATCCGTCCCAAAAGTGATGGACTGTCTCTTGGGACTGTTGTCTGATGTGGGTAAGATCGCTTGTATCTGGGTGGGTGGGTGGATTTAAGTCCGAACCCTGACCCGATCGGAGACCTGGAGCTTGAGGAGTATCCGAGCTAAATAGTTCGGGCTCTGGGATGTCGACCAATTTTTCCGGCCCACAGTCCGATTCTAAGTTTGGAGTTCAGGGCATGTCTTCCCGCAGGCAGGTATCCGGCTCGGTGAGCTTGGAAATTCAGACATATTTCAGCCTCAATATAGGGGAAGAGTTGTTGCATTGCTCCTCCACCACCGCTATCTGATGGGTGATCAGCGGAGATTCAATCGCTCTCTGATCGGGTTTAAGCCCAATCCGATCATAGTCCATAGCAACTCCCAAGGCGGCGATGTGATCCAGGAGCTCATTTAAGGACGATAACTCCGTCGGATGCAACTGCTCGGCGTATTCTGAGCTGACGTGGAGGCGATTTTCGATGACCCGAGAAGTCATCATCGGCCCGACGGCCGAACGGGCGGTCATGATGAAGTAGCCCAGCCATAGGTTTTGGCCTGAGGCTAGAGCCCCCCGGAGGTGATGTTGTCCTTGATGACAAGGCAAGCCATCAGCCCTATCTTCGATGTCACAGTGGAACTCTCAATGAAAGCACCAATGCCGGTGTCAAAACCGGCGGATCTCGGGTAGGGGGTCCCGAACTGTGCGTCTAAGGCTAATGGTAACAGGAGGCGGGGGACACAATATTTACCCAGGTTCGGGCCCTCTCTATGGAGGTAATACCCTACTTCCTGCTTCATTAATCTTGATGAATATGAGTATTACAAGAGTTGATCTACCACGAGATCGTAGAGGCTAAACCCTAGAAGCTCGCCTATGATTATGATTGTTGTTGTCCTACGGACTAAACCCTCCGGCTTATATAGACACCCGAGGGGGCTAGGTTTACACAAGGTCGGTTACAGAGAAGGGAATCTACATATCTGAATCGCCAAGCTTGCCTTCCACGCAAAGGAGAGTCCCACCCAAACACGGGACAAAGTCTTCTATCTTGTATCTTCATAGCCCAACAATCCGACCCATGTATATAGTCCGGCTGTCCGAGGACCCCTTAATCTAGGACTCCCTCACCAGTCATCCGTGTTCGTACCTACGCCCTTGGGACGGAACCCTAGCGCGTGGTCGACTCGATCTGGGGCATATGGGAGGGAGAGATGGTGATGGGAGGGAGGGACGAGGTCGGCGGAGATGGGTGAGGAGATCGGCGGTGGGTGGGGGCAGCGGGGAGAGGACTGGATCAGGAAGGGGCCGGGGACGGGGAGGAGGTGGCAGTAGAGGCGAGGATGGGGACGAGGGAGGAGGGGTGCGATGGGAGATGGGTCGATGGGATCTGAGCTAGGGTTTGGGTTACGGGTGGGGTATCTCCTTTTCCTTTTTTCCTTTTTTTGTAGATAGATGGATGGATGGATGAGGCATGGATGGATGGATGAGGGATGAAGAGATGGACGGATGGATGGACGGGTGCCATGTCATCGATCCGTGGGAAGAATTCTGATTGGTTCGAAAAATCAGTGATTTAAAATAGTTTTCAAGTACTAAAAATAGAGAGATTTTGTGAAGTAGCTATCAAAAATATTTTGCAACAGGGCACCACACAAATTTTCACTAGAGTTAGACCACATTTTATGGATAAGGACCAATTTGTATGCATTTCTGACCTTTCTAGCTAGTTTTAATCATTTTTTGAGTGTCCAAAATGAGGGTTTTTTGTGAAGAACTTACCAAATAATTGTTGTAAAATTGGCCCAAATCATTTTCTAAAATACTAGGACATATTTAATGCACAATTGACCAAATGGTTGGGTGTCAAAAGTTTTGATCCACCTCTCCTGAAAAAGACAAATTTCTGCCGGTTCAGTTGGAAGCGGGTCAAATTTGAACTGTAGCTGCCTCATAGTTTGCTTTTTTTTTCAAAAATAATTTTTAGGTAAAAAAGTATCTATTTAATCATAGAAACACTAAATTTTTTCCAACATTCGACCACTAGCTAGGAACGGTCATGCCGGCCGTTTTAACTGCATTTTGAAACGGGCATGAAAAATTCAAAAAAAAAATCAAAAAATTGAAAAACTTTCAAATTGTGTCATATATGTGGCCAAGTTACCAAGAAACATAATAAACTTGTAATATGATAACTATTTTAAAAAAGTGTTCTCAGAAATGAGCTATCATGCATGAAGATTCATGGCTTTCAAGCCAAATGATCAATCTGACGGCCACATTCATGGCATAGTTTGTTCAAATGATCTCATATTGTGCATGAGGGTGCATATTAGAATGGCCAACAATGTTGCCTAAGTGACTTTTCATTTTCTTTTCACGGAAAATACATTTTCCATTTTTCGAGTGCCCGAAATGAGTTTTTTTTGTGAAGGACCTACCATATATTTGTTGCAAAATTGGACCTAATAAATTTTATAAAATACTAGGCCATATTTAATGCACAATTGATAAAATGGTTGGGTGTCAAAAGTTTTGATCTACCTCTGGTGAAAAAGACAAATTCCCGTTGATTCAGAAGGAAGCGGGTCAAATTTGAACTACAGGTGCCTCATAGTTTGCTCTTTATTTTTTCCAAAAATCATTTCTAGGTACATAAGTATCTATTTAATCAGAGAAACATCAAAAGTTTTCCAAGATTCAACCACTAGCTACGAATGGTCAAGCCTACCATTTTGACTGCATTTGGAAAACGGGCATAAAAAATAAAAAAATAAAAAAAATTGGAAAACCTTCGCATTGTGTCATTATATGTGACCAAGTTTCCAGGAAAATAATAAACCTGTAATATGACAATTATTTTTAAAAGTGGTCTCAGAAATGAGCTATCATGCATGAAGATTCATGGCTTTCAAGCCAAATAATCAATCTTATGGCCACATTCATGGCATAGTTTGTTCAAATGATCTCTATTGTGCACAAGGGTGCATCTTTGAATTCCAAACAATGTTGCCTAAGGGATTTTTCATTTTCTTTTCATGGAAAATACATTTTCCATTTTCCGAGTGCCCGAAATGAGTTTTTTGTGTGAAGGACCTACCATATATTTGTTGCAAAATCGGACCTAATCAATTTTATAAAATACTAGGCCATATTTAATTCTCAATTTATGAAATGGTTGTGTGTCAAAAGTTTTGATCCACCGCTGGTGAAAAAGACAAATTCCTGCCGATTCAGTAGGAAGCGGGTCAAATTTGAACTGCAACTGCCTCATAGTTTGCTCTTTATTTTTTTCCAAATATCATTTATAGGTACGTAAGTATCTATTTAATCAGAAATACATGGTTTGGTGGCGAGACATCGAGGTTTGGACGATGGCCGAGGGCCCCAACTCTAGAGCGCGTAAGCTCGCATGCCCGCCGCATGGTCACCGCGTGACCGTGGCATTGTCATGCGTTCTGGGCAGCCTAGGCATGTCTAGTGGGTTGGGCACTGCCCAAGTAGGTGCTAGGAAGAAAATTTCAACATAAGATTCTCATGAGGAGACCGAACTATGCTCAAAGATGAATTAGCAGCCAAGTGTTTGATTAGCGGTACGGGAAATGCACATGGCCAATGGGGATGATCATCTACTAAGAAGAATGTCTTCACAAATTTTCAGCTCAAAAGGAGGATCCTAGGTGGTACTTCCTTCACAATGCTTCTAGGTGGACAAAAACTTTGGAAATTCGCCGAGGAAGATTTTCTAGGCAAATGGAGCTGAATTTTGTCATGAGGCAATGATTTGGATAGGAAAAAGTGCCCACAAATTTCGAGGGCAATCAAGAATATATAAATAGCACTTCCTTCATAAAGTGCTGTTGTGAACAGAATAGGAAAATGAATATTGTTGAATTATTTTTGAACTAGGCAAGGAAGGATTTTTACATATTTGATGAAGATATGACCCAAAGAATTTATGAGATTTTTTCGGGATTTTTGGGAATGACAGAAATATAGGTTGCTTCACAACCTAGGGCAAAAATTGACACATGGACATGACACATAGGCAAAACTAATGAGTTGGCGCCTAGTCATACCCATCCACCATAATTTACAAGGTTATGGCCATCTATATTGGTCATGATCATCTAGAAATAAGGCAGCGGACTAGCGATGTCTGCTTTATGATCATTTCGTGTAAGGAAATTATGACCTTTCTAACCAAAATGGTCGATATAGTTTAGGGTTTGGAGCCCCTCGAACAACTTTTGACCAATTGGTCTCAAATGGTCATAGATCTATGACTAATTCTTCTAGGGTCACTGACAGAAGGTCACTAGTTGACATATTTCTTGTAGTGTGGATTACTATATTTGTACAAAACACACACTGACATGTGAGGACAGTTTATCATACACACAAGCTTAGTACATGAATAAATATACTACCACAACTAGCTACAATACACGTCACATACATACACAACGCATAGACATGCACATACATGTACACAGTCCATGAAAAAAATCCATGCAAAAAAAACGTACACAACGCAGCACACACATGGCATGCAAAAGGAAAAAAATCTATGCAAAAAAAAGATACACACATCACACCTACACCACTACAAAAAAATACACTTCCGTGATGATACGTGTTTGTCACAGTAGGTCGGGTTTTTTGTCATGCATGTACATCCATGACGATTTTATGACAGAATCAAGATAGTCATACCTGTGCTGTCGTAGAAGTGTTCCATGCCATTACCAACATTATTATCACGGAAATGTCCACTTCCATGACGATAAATCGCGCGTCACGGAAGTGCTTTCGTCAAGGGTGACCGACATGTGGCATCCACCATAACGGAATGCCGTGAAGCTACCGGGTCGGATTTTGGATTCGATAACCCGTTAACAGCCCCGACCAATGAGAAATTTCCATGTGTAAAATTCTAATTGGCCGAAGGGAATATGTGTCGGCTCGTCAATGGGCCAGATGTCGCCCGTCCATTGGAGGAGACATGCCTATGGTACGTCGACATGTGGCTGGGCCCAACAAAGGCCCATATATGTTAAAAAGGCTGGCCCAGTCAAAGGCCCGTAGAACTTAATCAAGTACTAGTGGGCCAGCCCAATAACGGCCTGCTTAATAAAGGCCCATTTACGGCCCGAAACCAGATTTGGCCCATTAATTGTTTGCCCAATATTTGGGCCCATTTACGGCCCGAAGCTAGATCTGGCCCGTTAATTGTTCGCCCAATATTTGGGCCCATTTGCGGCCCGAAGCCAGATCTGGCCCGTTAATTGTTCGCCGAATATTCGGGCCCAACTACAGCCTAGTGACTTTCGGCCTGTTAGAGGCCTAATGTAAACATGGGCCCATTTCAGCCCGTTGTGACTTTCGGCTTGAGAATGGCCCGTGCTGCCCATGGGCCATATATGGTCCGACGGGACATCGGGCCCACTAACGGCCCGTGCTAAAGGTGGCAATAGTTAAGCCCAACGTGACTTTGGGCCTGTTAAGGCTTGTCGTGTAATTCGGCCCGTTGATGCTTGTACTAAGCTTTCGGCCTCTTAAAGGCCCATGATATCAGTGGGCCAACTAAGGCCCGAGATATGTTTCGGCCTGGTAACGGCCCGTGAGCTAACTGGGCCCATAATGGCCCGGTCTATATTTCGGCTTGCTGAAGGCCTGTCAACGACTAGTGAAAATTGAGGCCCAACATGCATTTTGGCCTGCTAAAGGGCCGTGGTTTCATCACAATATTCAGCTTGTTAATGGCCTAACGCTACCTGGGCCAAACTAAGCGCTGGGTCGACAAAAGGCCCAACTAAAATATAGGCCGGTGTAAGTTTGGGCCTGGCGCATTGTGTGAAGGCCACAATCATTCGGGCCCAAGAAAGACGCAGGCCGGCCCAATTGTGGCCCGCTAAAAACCTGGCCCGTTAGAGTCGAATGTTTCGGCCCGGTCGACTACATCTGATTTTTTTTAGATAGCGAATGATGGCAGTAACTAGTAGGAATTAAGAACAAACCTACTCTATACAATAAAGAAATTACGGCATAGTAACTAAGAATAAACCTACACTATCCAATAAAGGATTTAAGGTATATTACATCCACTAGGCATCGAAGTTCGCCACCAGTGATCATAAAGCGCAACGAAGAAGCAGATTACAAAAAATGGGCACCATTGCAGTGTAACAAAATAATACTGTACCGAGACCACTTCCAAGACAGTTCAAGAAAGGTTAGCCTTGCGGGGGAACTGCTGCGCAAGCTGCTGAGCAAGGCTATGAAACCGGCCTAGCATGTCGGTCATAGCTTCCAGGTGTAGCTGTTTAGTGATGAGGTTCTCATTGGTGTTCTCCGCAATCTTTCTTAGAGATAGGACTTCAAGTCGAAGTTGAGTTGCAAAATGCCTTTCTGCTAGAACTTGGGACTGAAGAAGTCGAACTAATTCAGACAACGAATTCTGTGAGCTTGTCTGACTATTAGTCTCAAGTAACTTGAACACTGCATCAAGACAAGACTTTGGGGTTGTCTCACTATCTTCAAGATGTTTTGCTTTCTTTGCTGCAATATATGTTGGGTTTGTCTCACAGCCTTCAGAAGACTTGTGCACGCCATCAGGCATATAACCCTGAAACAAAGCAGAGAGATGAAAGATTTTGCACGTGTATAAACAAGGATGATAATTGTTCTGTCAATTCTATCCAATTTCAAATTAGAAAATAAAGAGTAAGTTCAAAATATCAATAGCATAATTTGGCATTGTTCATAATGCGGGGATCTTCACCACACTACTGGATTACCATGTCAAAGAAAATCATTGTATCTATTTTGGATAATGTGCATGGCATGTTGTTCATATCATCAGCCACATCAGTAAGATAAAACAGGAGATGACAAGGTGCAAACGTGGGATGCTTCACCACACACTGGATTATAGATCCACAAAACCAAGCATACATATATGGAGTATTAAGTAATGTGCATGGTATGAATAATAAATTTGGTTTTACAAGTAAAACTTAGAACTTACGGTTCTTATGAACATGCATTTTGGTAGAAACAGCAAACTAAACAGCAGTAAACGATAGGGAGTATGAGCAAATTAAACACCAGTTGAGGATAAAGGTTTTAGAAGGACTGACTTACATTAACAGTTAACACCGGCTTTATAATGCCCTTCTCCATGTCAAGGGAAGGATAACTCAAGAATTTCAGCACAGAATCTTCTTCATAAGCATTGCCTGTACTCTACATTATGTAGAGAGTAATTATAGATATGATAATACTGGAAGGGATAGAGGATAATGAAGATAAGATGCAGATTGATGCTACATAATCAACTACCAATCCCTGGAAGTACAAGCGTTACAGGACAAAATGTATTGACAAGAGCAATGGGCTACACTTCTGCACTGGCATTGTCTGTGTATTCTACTTGTTGGTAAGATTAAATATAAATCTGATCTTTTTTACTAAATGGTGGGCGAGGGAGATAAGATGCAGAATGCTACAAAATGAACCAATCCCTATTCCCATAATACAAGAGTGTTTTGAGAACTGGTGTATTGTAAAAAAACGTTCTTATATTATGGGACGGAGGGAGTAGCTGTTAATGTAAGTACAATGATAGACCACGTTCAGTCCTTACAAGAGGACTGCAGAGCTAAACCTCTTCAAAAGCATTGGGTTGATTCTAAATTTGTGTAAGAGTCCATACAGATCTTATAATGTCCACCAAATGGACGATTAGGAGGCTAACATGTGAAGTGATGCTACATAATCAAACAGCTACGAAAGTAAGTATGGTCATACAGTGCAAGAGGTACTCACAAGAGCAATGCAGTGTGCAGTATAGTTGCGAGATTCTGTGGTCCCTTGAGAACGAATGTTCTTCTGCTAACAGTTTTCATACAATTGAGACATTAAGGCAAATGCAGAAATGTAGTTCAAATTGTGATGTGATATCATAGACAATACCTTACACTGCAGCCGAGACCAATGTGTAACAAGATTATTCCAGTCACCGTCGGATAAATGTAGCACCGGAGACTTTACAGAAATTTCGTTCAGAGGCTTGCCATCAAAGTGCACTTGCCTCAGGTAGGAACGATACTTCATCAATGAGTGCTTGAAAAGCGCAACCAACTCTTGCTCGTCATCACAATCCAGTTTGCTCCTTGCTTATTTAAAAGAATGAAATCTTGTGTCTTCTGTCACAAGAAACATATGCAGTAATGACCATGAATAACATTAGTACATTACTTACGCGTAAGTTGCGGAGGAAGACTGGAAATTGTTCTATGTCTGCGGTATAATCTTTCTATGAAGGAAAGATGCGCACAAAGTTCCTAACAACGACATAAGCTTCGTCTTCTAAACTGGGAAGAAATGGAACAGGGGTCCTATTTGCTGCAATTGAGGCTCTCTCTATTTCAAAAAGGGATTTGGCAACTGGATTTGGTGTACTCTTTGCTGGAATGGGGGTTTTGCGTCGTACAGCTGGTGCTATGTCAACTGGCATAATCATACAGTTTGCTGCAGTTGGGGTCTGCTGAGTTGGGGCATCAGAAATGACCAGTGTAGTAGGGCTAGAGTCTGCTAGAGTTGGGGTATTTTGTGGGTCAGGTGATATTGCAACTACACATAATGGGCTATTTGATTTATTAGGTGCCACTACCTTTTCCAAATACTTTGCTTGTGCTCCTCCACGATCAGCAACCACCCTCTTCCTTTTGAACGTCTGATACACAGGAACATCATTTGAATGGATAAATATGGTATGATGACAGATGGAATATGTACTGAAAATGGATAGGCATGGCGTATTCACATACACGATGTGTAAACTAAGCTAATGGCAGTTCAACAAAGTAGAAGCAATGCAAAGCATCAGTTGCAAGATATGTGCGAGCAATGTAACCTTGGAAAGTTAGAGCAAGTACCTTGATGGGTGAATAAGATAGGGCATCTTCCTCTAACTCCTCCACTAGGGAGCTACATTGACTTAGGTCTCCATCTAGCTCGGAATCACTGGTAGGATCATATTCTGAGCATGAATCTGTAGGTGGAGAGCGTTTGCATTGCATTGCATCCAGACTTGATTTCAGTCCCTTAATGCCAAGTTTGACAACCATGGCATTGTTCTGCTTTATTCTTTTCATGCGCGCAAGCTCATAATCATTATGATGCTGTTCAGAATCCGAGATTCATGAAAACATAAAAAGTAGTCAGATTAGCTATGGAATGCATTGTTGATTCAACTTGGAGAGTGTCTCCCTATAAACCCCTGCATATGCAAATTTCACCTCCCCACCCATGCTGACCAGACCACACACAGAAATACAAACCCCTAATGTCTCTATAACAGGCAGGCACACATTTCAAAACTGAAGTAGGAACATTAGAATCATATGAAATTCGTATTTGAACAAATAAACTAAGCAATTATGAGTGGCGTAATGTTTAGCTTCAAGGGTGGAGTGTTGGTAGTGCGACACAAAGCAAGTAGGCAGATTGTATTCCATGTAAAAGATCGAAACCTATGTAAAAGCTGGAAATGACACTTTCTTTCTATACAATGCAGTGTTCGTTGCCCACACATGATGGAAGAGATCACATAGAGAAATACTATTCACTCATGTCTACGGTTCCAGTATTTAGAAACAGGGTGGTCCACCCTAAAAGAATATTGACAACAGCTATGACAAGGCAAGAATAGATGTAGTGAATCAATCATTTACTTGTCAGCTTATTAGGACAAGTATGCAGAATTGTAACTGCAGTAAGAGACCGTCCAAAATCTGAATGAAGAAGTTTGTCTAGCACTTATTGTTTGCAACTAATCGATGTGAATAATTGGATATTATATTGAATGAGTAAGAAAGACAAGTAAAATTGTCAACAAACCTGGCTTGCAGTAGTAATCTGGGTCAATGTCACTACGACCAACAATCCAAAATGACTAGTTTCTGTTCCGAGGGCCGGAATTTTGAAAACCCTGTGAACTTTAGAGGTACTAAAGATTACCGAAATACATCTGAACCGTTAAGTGTAGGTAGCACTGAGCACACAACAAACCCTAATGATAGTCCTGCCTAATGAGTAATGAATCAATTAGAAAATGGGTGATGAGGAGTGGTTGCTGAGTGTTGAGGACGTATCTCAGGATAAATCGGGCAGGCTTGGTGGGTGCTGCATGCCTGAGCCCTGAACGGACTGGGAAGGTAGGCACGGCGGCGCGCTCGGGCAGTGGTGACGCTGTTGGGCGAGCGGCTCGTGGCCTCCTGTTAGTCCGACGTCTCCTCCTAGAGTCATGTCGTCTGGTGACGGCAAGTCGCCGGCGAGGCAGGCGGCTGGGGGCGAGTAGAGATCGGAAGCGCGCAGCAGAATAGAGGGGAATGGGGGCCTGGGACGACCCAAAATCCCAGGGTGGGCCGACCCATCGTGGTCACCCTGTAGAGATACACACCCGAGCGGCGAACATGCATTTTCGAAACTCTAAGCATATTCTTTATGACACGAAGCACGTATTCTGATCGTATAGTGATCATAAAAGGGGGAAACTCTAAGCATATTTTTTTTAGCAAAAGAGGGTTTCCACTCTGATTTCTATTAAAGAAACCACCACAGAACCAACATGATCAATTAAACCCGAAGCATGATCAATTAAACCGTATTATGGTTGTGCCATGGCAGATTTGAAGTTGCAAACCGGAGAAATGATATTTAGCATCCATTGTTTGCTTTGAACTAAGAACTAAATTCTAAGAGTTGAAAAGAAAGTAGAGTAACCAAGTTAAGGTCTATTTTCTGGTTGAGATCAAAAAGTTGAGGAGATATGAAGTACCACCTCTCTTGAGGTGCCGTGTAGGCATCGGGGGTGCGATGGCTGTCGGTGGCGTTGAAGCAGATCTGCGACGGTAGACAGGTGCATTGGGGGATAAGTCCCGTTGCGGTGGAAGAGAAGGTTGTGTGAGCGGCCCCGGCAAAGAGGACGACTGATGCGGAGCATCCCACGTTCATCCCCATGTACACTCCGACAACTCTCCGAGCCCCAAGAGGACATATGACAAGACCTCGAGCATACGCCATCGGCCACAAGGTGAACTCTCTCCTCTCTAAGCCTTCACTTTCCACACGTGAGACATGGTTGCTACTTCAAGCGCGGACCTTGTGCATCCTTAGGTACACCCGAGGAGACCATGGAGAACCCAAGAACCAAGGCCGGGCGTGCGCAGAAGCATGGAAGAGGAGAAGGAAGAAGAGCCAGCTGCTACAGGCCCGGACATCCGGCCCATCGCCCGGAAATCTGGCCCCCTTCTATCCAGGAAGCTCCAGAATCAGCCAAGCCAGCCCGGACATCCGGTCCCCAGGCCCGGACATCCGGCCCCTCGCGAGCTACCAGACATCGGCCCCTTCTCCCCGGCACCTCCATCACCGAATGCATCTGGAAGACCCAGGCCAGCCCGGACATCCAGCCTCCCAGCCCGGACATCCGGCCCATCGCGAAGCACCGGACATCCGGCCCCTAGCCTGGACATCCGGCACCTGCCTGTGCGCAGAGAACGGGCCAAGGGCCCATGTATCCCTCTCACTTACCCCTTCGTGGACTAGCACTATATATACTCCCCCACCTCCTACTAGTTAGGGTTAGCTTTGTGATAGCTCGTTTGAGATAGAGCATAGCTCATCCATATCGGATCTACTCCACGTGAGGGACCGTGCCCCTTCGGAGAAGATCCACCATGGATTCAAGACCCCTTTACGGGAAGATCCCTCGTGGATTCAAGACCTCCTCTCGGAGATGAGCTACCGCCACTTGTATCGTCCGTTGTTGACTATGTATCTCATGCTACTCATGCTTCGATGATCTAGACCTTGTGTGATTGATCTCTTGTCGGTTGAGTGTTTCTCTCGTTCCTCCCCGTGATTTCCTCGTGTTCTTCTGCGCGTACTTCGTGATTCCTCGTAGGATCCACTCCAAACGTGAAATATCGGCCCCTAGGGTTCCGCCCTACATCATCTTGGTATCATGAGCCACGTTGATCACGTATTGGAGCCCTACCCCTCTTTTTCTAGCTTGATTTTGTTGATTTCGTCCTAAATCTGAAAATCCCCACCAAAAATAGCCCCCAATTTTTTTTGTGATTTGTTGGTTTGATGATGTTTTGTTGATTTTGATCCATGGATTTTCTTGGTTTCAAGTGGATCTAACATCTCGCCAAGTTTCCCCACCTTCCATCCACGAAATCTCCGCAATTTTGCCCCCGAAATCATCAATTTCCGCCCCCAAAATCGAGTTCCTCGACTTCATCCTCGGATTGGGAGCCCGGACATCCGGCCCGACCAGCGGACATCCGGCCTGCCCGGACATCTGGCCTTTGGCCCGGACATCCGGCCCCTGGGGCGCATTTCCCGCGCGGTTCTAGACTTTTAGCCACCGGAAATCCGGCCAAACCACCGGATATCCGGCCCCTGTGATTTCAGCTTTCCCCGTTTCACCGTTTCGGCCAGAACTAATTCATCCGGAGTCCGATTTTGACGTTCTTTAGCTAGTTTTGAAGCTCTTGACATCCCCCTTCCCACAAAAATATCACCAACATAATTTGACTCCATAGAATATTTGAAAATTTGGTAAGTTTGCCTAGGCCCTCCACCATATCATCCGCATAGCCACCACCGACTTCCACAACCTAACCCATTTTGTTCACGATAGCATTAGTGGTTGCTTGAGTAGTGATTCGAGTCTCCTAAGGTGTTTTGGCTACATAGGGACAATTGCTTCTTCATCAATCACCACCATTTCCGCATAGACATGCCCACCATACACTTCCGACACCCAACTTAACCCAATTTTGTTTGAGCTTGTTCGAGTTGTGGCTTGTGTATCCTAAGGTGTTTTGGCTACTTAGGGATGGCAACTTCAACTCCAACACGTGTATAGCCCATCATCCCACTCCCGCATTTCGAAGTGCAAACCACCACCGCTTTCCACTACCACCATTTTGACATTTGACGTTTGAGATTTTGAGTTCATGGTTTTTCCGTTTCCTAAGGTGTTTCGGCTACTTAGGGACGAGTCTCCATCATCTTGGTTTCTACATCAAGAACACCACCACTCATCATCACCAAGGACGGTAACCTCCATATCATCTTGGTATCGTGGTATCCCTCCATTGTATATTCCCCTTGCCATTGCATTGTTAACCCCTAGCCCATTGTGCATTACTTGCCTGTCGAGTCTAGCCATTTGAGTATTGCCGGCAACGTGACTTGTGCACATTAGTGATCATACTTACCATAGCATACATACCATATCATCGTGGTGCATATATTGCTATCATATCGTGTGTCACAAGTTTGTTCCCGCATATACACAATTGCTATCTTGGTTTGTGCATTGTGGAAAAGTGGCCATAGAAAAAAAAGAAATAAAGCTTTTAAGCATAATAAAGAGAGTAAAGAGCTTGTAAACAAGTGCCATAGCATCATACCACATTGCATATAAGATTGTCATATCCGATCATCTTGGATCATCTTGAGAGAAACACCGGGAACCATACATACATAGCATACTTGGGATAGAAGTTTATCCATTTTGCATCTTATAGGTTGTGCACAAGTGTCGTATCCGCCTATAGAGCAATCGTGCTAGCGTCTCTCTTGAGTTGTGCAACACGAGCGTTTTCCGTGGATTCCAGATTTTGTGCTCATTCCTTGGTTGCACGACCCCATTTATCTATCCATGTGTGTGTTTCCGTGTGCCATTCTTTGCTATTGGTCCATTTGTTTCACTTGCGAATTTGTGAATCTCTTTCAACATTATTGACTCTTGCTAACATTTTGCATTAAGTTTTTTGTGCCACTATCCTCACCGATCTCCACCAAAAGCTTTACTTGTGTAGGTGTGAGAACCGACAAGGATTGGTACCAATAGTGCTATTTCATTGTCCGCATTTGAGTGAACTTGATTCATTGTCAACATCGGTCAAGGTACATTGGTATAAGTTCTTCTCTTTCTCCCACTCATATTTGCTCGAGTCTTGTGATGGATAGGCAAGGCATTTCCTCTCCGGTCCTCGACAACAACAATGACGTGAACAACTACATCACCAAAGCGTCACTCTTCGATCTACAATGACAAATACAAGGCGCACAATCAAGATTGCGGGAGCACATCGAGAAGAAGCTTTCCACACATAAAGAGAAGCAAGATGCAAGGATGGAGGAGATTCGGGCCTTGATGAAGTCTTCTTCCACTTCGTCATCTTCAAGGCGGCGACATTCAAGCCAAAAGTCTTTAGAGCACGACAACGATGCCAGAGCAAGTCGTCCACGTCCACATCTACATGGCGACCACCATCACATTTGTGATCAACATCGTCATGAAGGGCAAGCCACCTCCAAGCATCATGTGCACGACGACAACAAACGCCATCGAGCTCAAGCACGACAACGACACCATCATCATGATGATGCTCGCCAAGCGCAAATGTACAAGTCCCAACAAGGCCAACTTCACGCCAAGTCGAAGCTTCATGAGCAAAAGAGAAGACCGCGAGACGAGCACCACCAAGACGGTGCTACGGCTGCAACAAACACTTCGGCATCTTCGCCAAGTGTTATCAAGGCATCTTCGCCTTTGGACGTACGACATCTTTGCCTACTTCCCACGAGTACGCCTACAACGACTTCATCAAGTCCAAGGCGACTACCTACGAGCGAGGGCGACACATCCATCTTCGGAAGCCCGTCATGGAAGATGGCCGAGCATGGGAAACTCCCTTCGGTCATGGAGACGAGCTACGAGGTGCCACATCATATGGGCCTCCAACACCAAGACGGCGACAAGACGGTCGAGCAAGGGCCATCCCCTTCGACTAAGGCGACGAGCCCAAACCTCTTCAACAACACAAAGATGGCGCCCATATTGGACTCATACTCCGAGTCAAGCTACACGACTGCGCATGGAGACAATTGCACCTACATCTCTCCGACACCCACATATGTCGAGATGCCCAAAGTGCCATGTGAGGAGAGCCACTACCACATGAGTGACATGAGTGACTCCACCATATGTGACATTGAGAGCATTTCCTTTGAGAGGATGAGTGTGACCACCACTAGCCCCACACATGGGAGCATGCCACACATCTTATGTGAGGTTGAGCGCCATTTGAGTGACTCCACCAACCATATGAGTGAGAGCATCCTTGAGGGAGTGAGTGAGCCACAACACTTAGTGAGCGAGGTAGTTGACACGACATGTGAGGCCACTATGATTTCTAACGACTTAACCTCTACTCCTAGTGTGTTTTCTTCTTTGGTGCTAGGTCTCCTACATGACGACATGTCTATCCTTGACGAGTCTATTCCTCCATTGGAGACGATGATGGCCATGGTGGACGATGATGCACCCCCACATGGTTCCATCAAGATGAAGCTGACAATGAGACGATCTTCAACACCTTACCTACAACACATGAGCGACGCTCCAAAGGTAACATAGGTGATGGTGCTTCTCTTGTCCCACTAGTGGACTCTCTTGACATTGATTTCTCCCATGATGTTGACCCACCTATTACCATGCTTCATGCTAGTGAGACTTCTTCATGCCTTGACTTACCTATTTATGATGAATACGATGATGAGCATGTTGAGTTGCCTAGTTGTGATGCTCTGCTTCATAGGATATCTTGTGGAAATTCTATTGGTCACTTCATGTTTGACAACCCATTGAACTTGTCATATGCTATGAGTGAGATCTCCCATATTGCATCATTTCAATCTCAACATAGTAACTATGCATGCCCCATTAAAATAAATCCTATTTGCACTTATGGCATAGATGACGAGACGATGGTCATTGGCTTTTGTTTTTCATGTGATGATATTGCCATGCTTCCTTTACATGATTTGCGCAATTCATCTACTATGCCATGCCATGATCACATTGAACCAAATATGCTTTGTTTTGGATGTTGTCAACATTCTCCATGTGATGTTGCTAGTCATTCTCATGAGGAGACCCCCATAGTTTCCTCATACATATTAGGAGATTTTGATTCATCCCATACTTTACATGATTCACATGATTGCTTGCACCATATGCATTCCATGAATAACAATGCTCTAGATATTTCTCATGATGCAATACACAATTTGAGTCTCCATTATGACATGCATAATAACAAACCTATCATGATGGATGACATGTTTCTATATCACGCATCTCATCTATTTGTGCATTGGATATTTTGTGCTAACCGACACATGCCCGTGCGCATCATGATGGATGATGTGTACATATACCATGCACACACAATTTTATCTTTGTCTTTGTTTTGTGTAGGTAATTATGAACACTCGTCAACCTCACAATCCCATGAGTTGACGAAACGAGCTCTTGAGAGCAACAATGACTTGGGATCCCGTGGAATATCCTTACCACCGTTCCCTTCGCTCAACGACTACGCGCATCTCTTCTACTTGGCTCTCACACGGCTATGGGCCATTTACCACTTGTCACCTTATGCCCATACTATCGTGTTCACTTTGCATATTATGCTTGTTTCTATGCCTTTGCCATGCAATTGTGACCCTTGCTTGTATTTACCCATGATGCACCATTATGATACTCCTATGTGTATTTGCATGCTTGGTGGAGATCCTTGTTGCTATTGCCATGTTTATCATGTGCCCCATGCTATCGATGCTTCTTGTGTTGGGAGAGTCATGATGACCCATTGCTATTTACATATGGCTTCTCACCAATACATTCATGCTATTTTCCTCACATCTTGTTTTCATGCTTGTGCTATGACATATGAATTATTCATGCACACTATTTGCACCAATGACATGCTTGCCATGATTCCTCCTAGTATGTTGCATCTTCACACTACTAGCTTGCTTGACTTGATCGCTTTGATTGCTTGCTATGTTGCATCACCCATGTTCCACTATTACTTGCTTTCTTGGGTTGATGACATATATGTTGATGCCTCTCACTTGATTTATCTCGATCATTGTCTCTTGTGTCCATTAGTTGCCTCTTTCATATCCACTTGTATTGAGTGCAACCATACTATGCTTATTGATCTTAGAGACTTTGACACCTTACTTGTGATGCATGCTTGTTTGATTGAGCCTATTGTATTTGGTTGTTCCCGCATCATATGCCTCCATACTATGAAATGCTCCCTTGTACTCTCTTATGATGAGCATGATGCATACACTTGTTGGGTATTTTACCACATGAATGATAGGTTTTGCACTTCCGCTAACCTCATTTGTTTTTCTGAGTGTTTGTCATGTTCTTTCGTTTTGAAGGATTCACAAGGCATTACCGTCATGAGACATATTGGCTATTTGAAGGCATACATGATGCGCAACACCAATATTTTTGACATCCTCATAAAGGTGAACTCCTTCACTTTGAGCCATCCTCAAGTATGCATATTGGATGGGTCACTTTTTCATTGTTGTTTCCTTCTTGTTGTCTACATGATACATCTCGTGAACGGAGGAGCGACATTGGAGATTGGCTACATGGACCTTCACATTGAGGAGCGCTCGCACTTATTGGATGCATCTTCGGAATTCCACTCATGCGACGACATCGAGCTTTGGTACATCAACACTCCTTTGACTTTTTGTACCACAACCTCCATACTTGTTGATTGTGCTTCCTCATGTCATGCTCGATGGACTTATCATACTCACCACAAGTTTGCACCCTATGCATGGATTGAATCACATTATGGTTGCCTTGTTGCATCTTGTATTCCCATGTCATCCATGATATTTGAGCTTGTTCACTTCCTTAGCAAATTTGTTGTGATCTTCCTTGATGGCATATTCATACATCATGATCATATTGTCCACCATCAATTGCATGATAACATACACATGTTGAGCATTCATTGCCATATTCATGCTATTGATAAACCGTCTCACTATGACATCATTTTGCACCGTGGTTGCATTGATCATATTTACAACACATTTGTGTGCACAATGATTGCATTTCCTCCCATGAATGCTTTGCATCTCATTCTAGATCATCTTGATAAGCTCCATGCGCTTTTTCACACACTATCTTGCCACACAGACTCATTCTTACATGATGGACACTTTGTGTTCGCTAACCATTGTATTTCCGAGTGTTGTTTGTGTTTGCTCATTTTGCATGTATACCACTCGGGCGACACCTTGGAATACGGGGATTGCGCCATGCCTTCAACTTCGTCCAACTACAAATCCGTCCACGACAACCGTTTCCATGGTGATGAGGATCACGATCCGAGGTCGGATCTTTCCCAAGGGAGGGGGGGAGATGATGCAGAGCATCCCATGTTCATCCCCATGTACACTCCGACTACTCTCCGAGCCCCAAGAGGACATATGACGAGACCTCGAGCATACGCCATGGGACACAAGGTGAACACGCTCCTCTCTAAACCTTCACTTTCCACACGTGAGACATGGTTGCTACATCAAGCGCGGACCTTGTGCATACTCAGGTACACTCGAGGAGATCATGGAGAACCCAAGAACCATGGTCGAGCGTGCGCAGAAGCATGGAAGAGGAGAAGGAACAAGAGCCGGCTGCTACAGGCCCGGACATCCGACCACAACCCGGACATCCGGCCAGGCCCAGACATCCGGCCCATCGCCCGGAAATCCGGCCCCCTTCTATCCAGGAAGCTACAGAATCAGCCAAGCCAGCCCGGACATCTGGTCCCCAGGCCCGGACATCTGGCCCCTCGTGAGCCACCGGACATCCGGCCCCTTCTCCCGGAAATTCGGCACCTCCATCACCGAATGCATCTGGAAGACCCAGGCCAGCCCGAACATCCGACATCCCATCCCGGACATCCGGCCCGTCGCGAAGCACCGGACATCGACATCCGGCACCTGCCTGTGCGCAGAGAACGGGCCAAGGGCCCATGTACCCCTCTCACTTACCCCTTCGTGGACTAGCACTATATATACTCCCCCACCTCCTCCTAGTTAGGGTTAGCTTTGTGATAGCTCGTTTGAGATAGAGCATAGCTCATCCATACTAGATCTACTCCACGTGAGGGAGCGTGCCTCTTTGGAGAATATCCACCATGGATTCAAGACCCCTTTACGGGAAGATCCCTCGTGGATTCAAGACCTCCTCTCGGAGATGATCTACCGCCACTTGTATCGTCCGTTGTTGACTATGTATCTCGTGCTACTCGTGCTTCGATGATCTAGAACTTGTGTGATTGATCTCTTGTCGGTTGAGTGTTTCTCTCGTTCCTCCCCGTGATTTCCTCGTGTTCTTCTGCGCGTTCTTCGTGATTCCCTGTAGGATCCACTCCAAACGTGAAAGATCGGCCCCTAGGGTTCCGCCCTACATCAACGACGGCGCCGATGAAGCGAGAGGATGCGATGCAAGGCTATTGGTCCGTCGCCGTGGATGAGAAACGTCCATCTCTAGCAGTGGACGATGCGGTCTTGGTAGGCTCTCTGGCATGGTGGAGGACGGTGGCGATGGATGTGGTGGAGGACGGCGGCCATGGATGGGGTGGCGGACGGAGGCTGGTGTGTGGATGGGGTGTTCTAGCGCGGACGGTGTATGAATGGGAAAATGGAGGGAAAGGTATGGGGAACCATGTTTTTGGACGCGCCTGTCTGAAATATGGGAAAGTTACGAACTTAGCCCCCGTTTAAAAATTGGACATCTCGTCGGTTGGGGATAGGACGGTAATCTCGCATCTCGCCAATATTTGCCCAGAGCAATTTCGGGCGAGGAGAGGGTGGTTGTCACCCATGGTTGGCGCCCATGGTGTATGAACGGGGCTGACTGGTAGGGCAGTTATGTCATGTCTGAGTGAAGTTACAAACCTGCCCCTATTGAAAATATTTGCCTACATCGATTTCGGCCGAGTCGAGTTTGTTTTGCCACCAACCTTGTATGAATGGGGAATGGAGGGAGAAACAGAGGTCTTTCGGACGAGCTTGAATCAAATGTGTTTTGCCGCCCATGTTTGATGCCCACCGTGTCGGAATGGGCTCAGAGGCGGTCGTGTCACGTCTAATTGAAGTTACTAACCTACCCCTATTTAGAGCAGCGGGAATAGGGCCGATGGATTGTCCGTGTAATGGGTAGACAGTAATTTCCATCTCCCAAACACTTTTCTTCGGGCAGCCGACGTGGGAGTGGACATTTTGCTGCTTATTTCGAATTTTGGGACAATAAGCATCCACGTTTACCCTGGCAACTAAATTCGAATCCACTTTGTAATCCTATATGAATCTTTATAAATCATTCTATGTGTTTTTATATATCTTCAAAAGGACGACAAAGATGTATTCCACTGTCATATATGAATATGGTTTACAAATGTCTATACTCAAATTCAGAAACTAGAATCCAGTTTAAGGTGAATTCGAATATTTGGAACACTTCATGTCCAACTCAAATGTCACACGCAGCATAATGTGTACTCCCATTTAGATATGTACACAAGCGATGTATCAAGATTCAAATACCGAGTCAATCAACCAAGAATGTACAGAACTAACAGACATATAAACACTTATAGAGTATATGGATCAATAATATCAACTAACATACATAAGCCAGGCCGCTGTACTTTTTTTTGGCTACAACAACATCCTTTTTTAGCCAGCATCTTGGCCCTTTCCGATGCATGCCACTTATGGTCCATCTATACTACTACTATTGTTGAATGCACATTCAGCCCGATTGGCATATTTGTAGGTCTGGCACAGCAATCCAAATGAAATGTCTCTGAGTCTTATCAATTAATACAGACTTGTGCTCAAATAAAATTACAAACCAAAAAACAAAAAAAAACAATTATTACATGATCTCTAAAACAAATGGTTTGATTGATTACATGAACAGACAACACAAAGGTTATTCAACTATGGAAAGAACATTTCACCTATGATTTACCAAGTAGGAATTTAATTTCCTTTTTTCCTTCAGGACCTTAACAATCTGGTCAGTCTCAGCTTGCTTCGTTTTGAAATCCACCAAATATTTAATGGTTGTCTTGAGTACTGCTTGTGATTGTGCTGTTTGCTTCCTCAACATGTCAACTTCATCTCTAAGTGCAGAAGCAGAATCACTTTCTACCACTAGTTTAGCCTCTAGAGCATCAGCAGTTGGCAATTCATAATGCACGATTGGGCCGGTGCCACTGCTGTGGGATGATGCAACGTCCATGGGGACCTCGCTCTTTGATCTTGGGCTAACCTATTTTGCCATTAAAGTTCCGATTGGATTCAGAAAAGTTGACGTTAGCAAAACATCTCAACTGGGAGTTATAACAGCAAACCAGTTAAACAAACAAGGAATTAAAGAGTTTCAATTGGATGCTGAAAAGTACAGTAGTCATTAACATCATTGTAACCCGCTGTTGCAGCAGCAAAGCAGTTAAACAAACAAGTAGATATTTAAGTTAAGGCAAACAGGTAATTCTTAACAGTAAGTATCAAACACATAGATAGGTGCAATCTACAATATGATTAACAGGCTATGCCATTATGTAATTAGTAGCAAACTAAATTAAGCCAAGCAACATAATTGAACAATTTTGCAATAAGTGGCTAACTAAAATTCTGAGAAGCAGGTAACTGAACTTACTCTAGTTCTTTGTACAGGCACACTGCAACTTCTTTTTCGCTTACAAGGTTGTACAAAGGAGTCCATGGCATCAATTGCTTGGATACGCAGTCCCGATACTTCTTTCTTCCCACACTGCATGGGTAAGTCGAATGGTTAATCTGGTAAGATGGTGCGTCCTTGATATGTTATATGAGGACGTGTAGTCAGACTAGTTGTAGCCAAACACATCACACTGGCTTTTACTGTATATTTCATGCGATTACTTTTGGCATATCGAGATCTAAGCAATCTACAATAGGATGAAAAGACTGGCATCCTTCACATTATTGGCGAACTCAGTTCATAGAAACAAGCAATTCAACCATTCTGTGGGTAAATGAAAAGCGCCACTAGAATATTTTTCACTATCCAATCATACACGAAAAAAGGGGCGACGCCACCATAGGGGCTGGTATGGCGGCTGCCTCAGGTGGCTGGAAAGTGTGCACCTAGTTTGAGTCGTCCAGGTTGGCCCATGCTAGTTATGTTCGTCCCAACGCACGAGCAAGCAATGTAAAAAATGAAGAAAAATGTTTCAATTTGGATGGGCCAATAACATAAGTGCAAGGCAGGCCCTATAGCAGGCTCGCGGCCCTTACGAGCGCCTCCCATATCGATTGACAGCAGGAAAAATCCCAATTCATTCGCTCCAGCCTCCAGTCTGGTTCGCTCCTAACCTAGCCGCCGTTGGATAGACCGACACTGCACTTCCTCGCTCCCTCGTTGGAGGGCGGTTGCCGGGATTCCAGCGAACGGAAGGACAAGAAGATGAAGATCCAACCCTGGGTGTAGCCTGCGTGGGAGATGTGTAGCACGGGCATGGCATCCAGCTTGCGCAAACGGACAGTCGCAGCTTCCAAGAGTAGTATGCGCAACGAGCAGGTACATCACATCCCTGATTATATCTAATTCAACTCTTCAATTTCTGGCCAATAGTTAAACCTGACGGTGTTGTAAAACTGCTTGTATGTAGGGAATCTATGAGAAAATGAAACCAATTTCTAAATATTTTATAACTCCCCCAATCAATACTGAACTGACTGAATCTGATGTATCTAATCAAGTTTCTGGTGCAAACATACAAGCTCATGTTGTTCTTGAGCCTGAAGTGTCTAATGAACAGACTGCTAATGAAGGATTGGAGGCAAAAAATTTACATGCTCCTGGTGATGAACATATAGTGTCTAATGAGGGATCTAATGCAAGCATTTTGCAAGCTCATTGAAGGATTTAGTGTCTAATGATGATCTACTATGTTGAGAGAGACAGAGATTTGCAGGCATTGATGACAAGCAAATTATAGTGCATTTTCATAGCTTGAGGAAACGTCGAGGCCATCTACCAGAAAGTCCCCGTATCATGACAACATAGCATAAATACTGTTCTAATTTGTTGTTTGAAACTATTGGCCTACTTGTGCATGATAGATATATTGATATGCAGTTTGCACACTGGTTATACGTGCGATTACACTTTGATATTTTCAGCCAGAGAACGAATAATTCAAGCAGGTACAGACCATGTTTGTAGTCCTTGTACACCATGTTGCATTTTGTGTTTTTTGGTGCTTGCATCATTTAGTGTTTATAATCTGAACTACTTTGGATCATTAGCTGGTTTTCAAAGTGCATGTAGCTTCAGATTTCTCAAGTTATTTTGATTTCCGGAGTGCAAGTGCCTTCGTATTTTTTAAGTTAAATGTTCGCCCCTGGTAACTTGAATTCATGGATCAACCACTGCACACAAATCATACACGAATGCATGTACAAATTAAATGAAATGTAGGGGCTTACGCTAGCTCGTTGTACAGGCTCACTGCAGCTCTGCTTGCGCTTGGGATGTTCCATGTACAAGTCCATGTTACCACTTACTTGGATGTGCAGGCCTTGTGCTCCTTGCATCCCCCTTTGCATTTTTGACACGACTAATGGTTGATCAAATAAGAGGAATCGACCTTGATGTTGTACCAGAGGACAGATACTTGCAAGGTTATACGGGTGTGCAGGATGTGTACCAGATCCCGTAGCGCCGTCATGCTTCGCTAAAAAATGGATTTGCTTGTTTCAGATGATATCTCCAGAAGAAATAAGAGTTAAAGTCAGAGTTGCATAGGCGTGTAAGCTAAGAGAGAAGTGAAAGGATATCCAAACATCGTCGAAACAGTGTACAAGGGAGTGATGTGTGGATACCTAGTTTGGGCCGGCGTTTGGGCATGCTCGCCTAGCTAGAGTGCGGGTCACTTCAGAGCCGTTGAGGGTGATGCGCTGGCGTTGGCTGGCCGCGCACGGATGCAGATCTTGAGTGGCAGCGGAGCGCTACGATGCGGTGGACGAGACCGTTGGTGAAGCCCCAACAGCCTCGGTGGGCGGAGGTGCGACGATGTGCTCGGTGAAGTAGCCCCGGTGAGCTGGGAGACGGTGTCGGTGAAGCGCACCTGATGCGGTGGAACTTGGTGTCTGTGAGGCACATCGGTTGCGGCGGCCGACGTTGTCGGTGTACCACCCAGTGCGGTGGACTAGGGCATAGATGAGGTAGCTCCGGTGCGATGGTGAAGCGCGACCATCGTCTTCGTCGTCGTCGTCCGGCACAGAGGTGGGAAATGGTGGGGAAAGAGACGAGATGAGGGGCGATTCGAGGGATGGCGGCAAATTAGGGATTTGAGCAATCTAGGCGCGGAAGGGGACGGTGGAGAAGAGAGATTTTGCAGGGCTGGAATTGGGGCCGCCAGATATTTCAATCCGAAACTTGGAAGCGCGAACTTATATTGTCGTCATCCTTTTTTTTGGGAGGATGGGGGGTGGGTGGCTGGGTGCTACGCGTCCGTCCGACACACGCGACCACCCCGACAGGACGCTGCATCGGTGCCTTAAGGCACCTACCTTTGTGTCCATGACATGTGGGTCCAATAGGTGTCTGGCCCACATGTCAGTCACCCAAGGGCAGTTGCCTTTAAGGCACCATAGCAGCGTCCACCCCGACACGACCCTGGTCTGCCTGGTGCGCCTACATTTGAGAATGCAAATGAAACGAATCTTCTTTCATCTGCAAACGAATCTGTATGTATTACCATGCCCGTTTTTTCCTTGCAATAATTAGTCATTCGAAACTAGATACTCCATCCGTTCACTTTTGTAAGTCGTTTCAGATGACTTAAAATGAACTGTTTTGCACATTGTCTGAAATGTCTTCAAGGTCTTATAAAAGTGAACAGAGGGAGTACTATAAATTAATTAATGATGACTTATTTGAAAAAAAATCGAAACAGTACCCATGCTAACGTGGATTAGAGTGTGTCACATAATTAGTTATTTGAATTAGAGTGTGTGTCACGTAGTTAGTTATTTGAATTAGAGTGTGTGTCACGTAGCGATCTCCAATTCTAACGTGGATTTCACATTTCACTGTATCCACACTACTTTTTTAATACAAATTCATATGTATATGATGAACACCATGGTAGTGAGAAAACTTTTGGATGGATTCAAACATATGACCTACAAAATAGCACAACAAATTGAGTCAATGTCAACTTTTCGAAACTTAGTATGGCACGAATTCGAAATAATTACCCGTATGCCTGGTCCTCGGTTCAAATCTTACAATGTACACAGAATTGAAACATCGATATTAAGTCTCGTACTATGTACATTCAAATGTTGTTTTTAGCCCCCCCC